>NC_053389.1:38980836-39187056 GCF_905171765.1 Bufo bufo
GGGTATATGTAAAATGACACCCCAAAACACATTCCCCAACTTCTCCTGAATACGGCGATACCACATGTGTGACACTTTTTTGCAGCCTAGGTGGGCAAAGGGGCCCATATTCCAAAGAGCACCTTTAGGATTTCACAGGTCATTTACCTACCTAACACACATTAGGGCCCCTGGAAAATGCCAGAGCAGTATAACTACCACACAAGTGACCCCATTTTGGAAAGAAGACACCCCAAGGTATTCCGTGAGGGGCATGGCGAGTTCCTAGAATTTTTTATTTTTTGTCACAAGTTAGTGGAAAATGCTGATTTTTTTTTTTTTTTTTTTTTTTTTTATACAAAGTCTCATATTCCACTAACTTGTGACAAAAAATAAAAACTTCCATGAACTCACTATGCCCATCAGCGAATACCTTGGGGTCTCTTCTTTCCAAAATGGGGTCACTTGTGGGGTAGTTATACTGCCCTGGCATTCTAGGGGCCCAAATGTGTGGTAAGGAGTTTGAAATCAAATTCTGTAAAAAATGACAAGTGAAATCCGAAAGGTGCTCTTTGGAATATGGGCCCCTTTGCCCACCTAGGCTGCAAAAAAGTGTCACACATCTGGTATCTCCGTACTCAGGAGAAGGTGGGGAATGTGTTTTGGGGTGTCATTTTATATATACCCATGCTGGGTGAGAGAAATATCTTGGCAAACGACAACTTTTCCCATTTTTTTATACAAAGTTGGCATTTGACCAAGATATTTATCTCACCCAGCATGGGTATATATAAAATGACACCCCAAAACACATTCCCCACCTTCTCCTGAGTACGGAGATACCAGATGTGTGACACTTTTTTGCAGCCTAGGTGGGCAAAGGGGCCCATATGCCAAAGAGCACCTTTCGGATTTCACAGGTCAATTTTTACAGAATTTGATTTCAAACTCCTTACCACACATTTGGGCCCCTAGAATGCCAGGGCAGTATAACTACCCCACAAGTGACCCCATTTTGGAAAGAAGAGACCCCAAGGTATTCGCTGATGGGCATAGTGAGTTCATGGAAGTTTTTATTTTTTGTCACAAGTTAGTGGAATATGAGACTTTGTATGAAAAAAAAAAAAAAAAATAAAATCATCATTTTCCACTAACTTGTGACAAAAAATAAAAAATTCTAGGAACTCGCCATGCCCCTCACGGAATACCTTGTGGTGTCTTCTTTCCAAAATGGGGTCACTTGTGTGGTAGTTATACTGCCCTGGCATTCTAGGGGCCCAAATGTGTGGTAAGGAGTTTGAAATCAAATTCAGTAAAAAATGACAAGTGAAATCCGAAAGGTGCTCTTTGGAATATGGGCCCCTTTGCCCACCTAGGCTGCAAAAAAGTGTCACACATCTGGTATCTCCGTACTCAGGAGAAGGTGGGGAATGTGTTTTGGGGTGTCATTTTATATATACCCATGCTGGGTGAGAGAAATATCTTGGCAAAAGACAACTTTTCCCATTTTTTTATACAAAGTTGTCATTTGACCAAGATATTTATCTCACCCAGCATGGGTATATGTAAAAAGACACCCCAAAACACATTCCTCAACTTCTCCTGAGTACGGGGATACCAGATGTGTGACACTTTTTTGCAGCCTAGGTGGGCAAAGGGGCCCATATTCCAAAGAGCACCTTTCGGATTTCACAGGTCATTTTTTACTGAATTTGATTTCAAACTCCTTACCACACATTTGGGCCCCTAGAATGCCAGGGCAGTATAACTACCCCACAAGTGACCCCATTTTGGAAAGAAGAGACCCCAAGGTATTCGCTGATGGGCATAGTGAGTTCATAGAACTTTTTATTTTTTGTCACAAGTTAGTGGAATATGAGACTTTGTAAGAAAAAAAAAAAAAAAAAAAAAAATCATCATTTTCCGCTAACTTGTGACAAAAAATAAAAAGTTCTATGAACTCACTATGCCCATCAGCGAATACCTTAGGGTGTGTACTTTCAGAAATGGGGTCATTTGTGGGGTGTTTGTACTGTCTGGGCATTGTAGAACCTCAGGAAACATGACAGGTGCTCAGAAAGTCAGAGCTGCTGCAAAAAGCGGAAATTCACATTTTTGTACCATAGTTTGTAAACGCTATAACTTTTACCCAAACCATTTTTTTTCTACCCAAACATTTTTTTTTTATCAAAGACATGTAGAACTATAAATTTAGAGCAAAATTTCTATATGGATGTCGTTTTTTTTTGCAAAATTTTACAACTGAAAGTGAAAAATGTCATTTTTTTGCAAAAAAATCGTTAAATTTCGATTAATAACAAAAAAAGTAAAAATGTCAGCAGCAATGAAATACCACCAAATGAAAGCTCTATTAGTGAGAAGAAAAGGAGGTAAAATTCATTTGGGTGGTAAGTTGCATGACCGAGCAATAAACGGTGAAAGTAGTGTAGGTCAGAAGTGTAAAAAGTGGCCTGGTCTTTCAGGGTGTTTAAGCACTGGGGGCTGAGGTGGTTAAGGTACCATACCTTAGGCAAAGGCTCAGAAGAGGAGGTATTTATCGTCTCCGTATACTTCTGGCAAGTCACAGGAGGAGGGCAGTACGGTCCCATGGATCTCCTGGAAATGAGACACTTCAGGATGGGAACAATCCCGAACATGAAACAAGCGGGAAGGAGCAGTCTAGGACTTCTAACGATTCCCGAAGCAGCGGGGGTACCGGTGTAGTAAATGGATCTGCCAGGACTTACCACTTGGTCCTACCCTGGGTACCTATGGGTATATATCACCGGGTGTAGGCTATTAGTATTAAGCGTCCGTATGAAGGCAGTCCAAATAAGGGGGAAGAGAATAAGAGCTGTCAAATTAAGGCATACAAAAGTAAGTTACTACATTTTTTGTTAAGTGCAATGGTAAAGTGCAAACATCACAATAAGTGCATTAAATTCACATTGCGGCACCTAGGAGAGGAATACACACAATGGGCATGTTATCTTAAACGTTGCATAACATGTAAACTGGTACTAGTGCAAAGGTATCAAATAGGACATCACAAAGAGCTCAGGTATCAAGTTTGAGTCTTTTCTTTGGGTGCAAGCTTTTATGTTGCAATAAAACATTTTATATTAACAGTAGTGCAAATTTTATTAAGACAAGGATAGGCTCAACAATAACTTGAGTCCTTTTTCCTGGAAGTGCTTGAAGTTAAAGAATCCTCTGGAAACTGATAAAAGTTATTTGTAATCCACAGGGATAAAAGAGTTAATTGTAATCCAAAGAGTTAAAATGTTTAAGAGCACCAGGCTATCAAGTAACCTGAGAAAGGGGATAAAACGATGAACTTGGACATGAGGGGGTTAAATGCTGATGGGGGGAGTCCTTACTGAGCATGACCATCAGGGTGAGGACTAAATGGGGCAACCTGAAACATAAAAACATGAAAACACACAAGGCCAACAGGTCCTCACCCATCAGGAATCAGTCCACGACGTGGCTCCCAAATGTAATTTTTGTAGTATTAGAGGACTCAGTTTAGAGGAAGGCATCCATGTCCGCCTCTCTACTTGAGCTACTGAAGCGCATAAGGGGACGCTCCTGCCTCTGGTGGTAGCTCATGGTAGCGGCGGTGGTGGTGCGCCACTGCCCTCTAATGGTGGCTGCAGGTACTGGTTGAGCAGACAGCCTGGAAAATGCTGCAGTGACACGCTGTAGCCCGGAATCTCCAGCCGGCACAGAGGGGCTCAGAACCTCTGGCTAAAGGGGCTCAGGAAGGAATGGAGCAGATGCCTGGGGCTGCTTCCATGGTAGGATGTATGGCTGTACCTTGGGGTTGAATGTTAGAACTGAATTGTTAATTTGTCCTACCCTCAGGGTTGGTGGCTGGGTAGGTCAGGGATGAGAGGCGTGGGCTCAGGCTGGGGCTGCTCTCTGAACCGCATACGACCATCTGGGGTCTCTTGGAGGCATCTCACCTTGCCCGCAGAGCCTGGTTCTTCCTGCCAGGTCTCTGGGATAACGGCAGGGGTGAGCGGCTTGTCCATACTGACACCAGCAGCAAAAGACCCTTGCATGGAACGCATGGGGGTATATTCAACTTGGTCCCCCACATACAGATTATGACGGGCCTGAGGCAGGTAATGCCTTTTTACAGAGCGTCGGCCCACGAACACCTCTGATCCTGAATGGTTGTCCTGCAAGAAGCCAACTCCTCGTTCTTGTCATGGTCTTACCTTCTTGCTGTTCTCCTTCGTTTGACATGTGCTGGCGGCCATCTTGGTTTCTGGGTTTCTTGTAGCCTCCCACCCTGCGGCTCCTCCTTCCCACTGGGAGGAGCTGGATGCCTAGCTCATATATATAGGAGGTCTGTGGCTTCAGTTCCTCGCTTGGTCCTCCTGTGTTCACATGCTTCTAGACTGCTGCTGCTTCTGGTTCCTGATCCTGGTTTCGTCCGACTACCCTGCTGGTTCCTGATCCTGGCTTCGTCCGACTACCCTGCTGGTTCCTGATCCTGGCTTCGTCCGACTACCCTGCTGGTTCCTGATCCTGGCTTCGTCTGACTACCCTGCTGGTTCCTGACCCTGGCTTCGTCTGACTACCCTTCTGGTTCCTGACCTCTGGCTTCGCAAAGACTCTGCTTCGGTTTCGCCATCCGTTTGGACTTTTGCCTTACAGCTTTATTTTCAATAAAGCCTTCTTATTTTCACTTATCCCTTGTTGTACGTCTGGTTCATGGTTCCGTGACAGTTCTACCGAGAACCACAGGATGGTTCCGGTTCGCCTGATTAACTTGGGATCTCCTGGCTGGGGGTCATCCACCACCTGCTTTACCCATTCCTCGATGGCCGACTTGTACTCCCAGGCCGTCTGGGCAAAGGAGGTGATCTCGTGGGGTACCTCAGGGTTCAGACTCCCTGGCTTCGTGGAAGTGGAGCTGGGCGGCGGCGTGGAAACGCCAGCCGCCTCCGCCGCACCAGTAGGTGACTGCAGCGGAGCAGGCCTAGGCCTGGTGGCGGTTGCTGGGGTCACAGGACACGGTGCAGGGGCAGATGAGGACCGGGCCGGGGCCTCAGGGAGCGTGGCAGCTCCTACCTGTAGTTGCGGCCGGGTGGCCGGTTCTGGTGCCTCCTGGTTGTCATCATGGACTTCAGGTGCCGTCTGTGGTGCAGGCTCATCTATGACTGGCGCGGCGATGTCAGCGGCGTCCTCCGCGGGAGCAGGTACGACGTCAGCGCCCATCTTGACTGGTGCGTCGTCTTCCGCACTGGTACTTGACTTGGCGGAGGGATATACGGTCTCTGGGAACTCGATCAAGTCCCGTTCCTTCTCCGCAGGGATCGGGATGTCGACGACGGCCTCCTCCGGAACCTCGGGAACGATGGTCAGGGTAAGCGGCACAGGCTCTTTGGCCACGGAGGAATCCACTGCCTCCGGGCTGGTACCGAAGATAGAGGGACCGCGTCTCTTTAGCAGCTGGGAGACCTGGATCTCCAGAGGGTACTCCTCGTATACTGGCTCCCCACCAATGGACATTTGGTTCCACTTGGGACGAGGGTACGCCATCTTTCCTGCCTCCTCGAACAAGCAGACTGCCAGAGATGAGGGTGGAGTCCAGAAGGAGGAGACTTTATTCCCTCGGCTCACAATAGAAAGTTCATGGTGGGCAGTCTTTAGTTTTCCTGCTTCTAGGGGGGCGTATTCGAGATCTTCGCGCTCTTGAGGAGGCGTTGCTAAGTTTTTTCCGTTTCTGGGGGGCGTATTCGATAATTTTGCGCTCTTGAGAGGGCGTTCTTGACTTTTCCCGCTTCTGGGCATGAAGAAGAAGCGCCATTTTACGAATATGGCGAATTAACTCTTTGAGTGCTGGAGCGCACGTTTAGCGCTTTCTGGCATAGCAACAAGGCAATAAAGTCACTTTTCAGGGTTTTTTGCACAAGCTGCAGCTCTTACAATACTGTGAAGCGTGCTATTAGATCCGTTTTAACGCAGAATTTGATCCGGTTCTGTTGTCAGGGATAGGCACACAATTCAATCCGATCCTGTTCGTGACGCCATTTTATGCAGTAAGCCAGATTAGGGTTATGCACACTGGCAGTAATTTTATGTGAACTGGGTATCTTAAAACATAGCTTTTACTAAATCTATTAAAATAGGTATAAATAACACCACGTTTGTGTGAGACAAAAATTTACTTGAACAGTAGCTCCACTAGCTATAACTCACATAATAAGTGAAATAAATGGGTGGATCTTACTACGTCTTGTGGGGAGATACACATCTAGTGGTAATAGGTCCTTGTGTGAAGTGGCAGAAGGACACTTGTGACCGATGCGCTTGTGTCTGGCAGCATGGATTGTACTCCTATTATGCCCTAGTAATTATTCCCTACCTGACGGAGGCCTAGGGCTGATCTTATCACCTGCCTAACAGAGACAGAGCACCCGCCCCGACAGGGGCGACTCCATACGGAACCTTTCCCTCTATATGGGCCTAATACTTAATATTACCCTGTTTACAAAGCCCTACATGCCATGTTTCATTCTCATTTGCCAGAAATCATCATGGGACTTCACAGAATATTCAGGGTTAACTAAAAAGGAAAATACAAAAATCTGAGTACTTTGTTATATATCACCTATCACTCAGAATTGTAAGTGACCAACACTCTGTGTATTTTTGTATTTTCCTTTTTAGTTAACCCTAAATATTCTGTGAAGTTCCCTGATGATTTCTGGCTAAATGAGAATGAAACATGGCATGTAGGGCTTTGTAAACAGGGTAATATTAAGTATTAAGCCCATATAGAGGGAAAGGTTCCGTATGGGGTCGCCCCTGTCGGGGCGGGTGCTCTGCGTCTGTTAGGCAGATGATAAGATCAGCCCCTAGCCCTCCGTCAGGTAGGGAATAATTACTTGAACATAATAGGAGTACAATCCATGCTGCCAGACACAAGCGCATCGGTCACAAGTGTCCTTCTGCCACCTCACACAAGGACCTATTACCACTAGATGTGGATCTCCCCACAAGACGTGGTAAGATCCACCCATTTGTTTCACTTATTATGTGAGTTATAGCTAGTGGAACTACTGTTTAAGTAAATTTTTGTCTCACACAAACGTGGTGTTATTTATACCTATTTTAATAGATTTTGTAAAAGCTATGTTTTAAGATACCCAGTTCACATAAAATTACTGCTAATAATTTGGGTTTTGACTTTATACTGCCATACATTGAATACCGTCTGGCGGTATAATCAATACTTTGTTTATGCACACTGGCGCAGGTATAACTGATAGTTAAGAGTTTTTTGTTCGTGACGACAATTGCAGCTTGCGCAGGTACTGTTTCAGGGCCCTTTAAGATGTTATAACTCATGTACCAGGCTAGGAATGCGAGAGTGGGGATAATGTCTCTATGTAGTGTCAACGGTGTCTCCTACCTTGGTACGGCTGGACTCCTGGATCCTGGCTCACTTGCAATAAATTGAGTGTTGTTAGTAGGAGTAATTGAGGAACTTGGTGGTAATAATGAATGAGATCCAGTCTTGTAATTAACCACCTCCGGACCGCCTAACGCAGGATCGCGTTCCGGAGGTGGCAGCGCTGCGCACAGTCACGCATATACGCGTCATCTCGCGAGACGCGAGACTTCCTGTGAACGCGCGCACACAGGCGCGCGCGCTCATAGGAACGGAAGGTAAGAGAGTTGATCTCCAGCCTGCCAGCGGCGATCGTTCGCTGGCAGGCTGGAGATGTGTTTTTTTTAACCCCTAACAGGTATATTAGACGCTGTTTTGATAACAGCGTCTAATATACCTGCTACCTGGTCCTCTGGTGGTCCCCTTTGTTTGGATCGACCACCAGAGGACACAGGTAGCTCAGTAAAGTAGCACCAAGCACCACTACACTACACTACACCCCCCCCCGTCACTTATTAACCCCTTATTAGCCCCTGATCACCCCTAATCACCCCTGATCACCCCATATAGACTCCCTGATCACCCCCCTGTCATTGATTACCCCCCTGTCATTGATCAACCCCCTGTAAAGCTCCATTCAGATGTCCGCATGATTTTTACGGATGCACTGATAGATGGATCGGATCCGCAAAACGCATCTGGACGTCTGAATGAAGCCTTACAGGGGCGTGATCAATGACTGTGGTGATCACCCCATATAGACTCCCTGATCACCCCCCTGTCATTGATTACCCCCCTGTCATTGATTACCCCCCTGTAAAGCTCCATTCAGATGTCCGCATGATTTTTACGGATGCACTGATAGATGGATCGGATCCGCAAAACGCATCCGGACGTCTGAATGAAGCCTTACAGGGGCATGATCAATGACTGTGGTGATCACCCCATATAGACTCCCTGATCACCCCCCTGTAAAGCTCCATTCAGATGTCCGCATGATTTTTACGGATGCACTGATACATGGATCGGATCCGCAAAACGCATCCGGTCGTCTGAATGAAGCCTTACAGGGGCATGATCAATGACTGTGGTGATCACCCCCTGTCATTGATTACCCCCCTGTAAAGCTCCATTCAGATGTCCGCATGATTTTTACGGATGCACTGATAGATGGATCGGATCCGCAAAACGCATCCGGACGTCTGAATGAAGCCTTACAGGGGCATGATCAATGACTGTGGTGATCACCCCATATAGACTCCCTGATCACCCCCCTGTCATTGATTACCCCCCTGTCATTGATTACCCCCCTGTAAAGCTCCATTCAGATGTCCGCATGATTTTTACGGATGCACTGATAGATGGATCGGATCCGCAAAACGCATCCGGACGTCTGAATGAAGCCTTACAGGGGCGTGATCAATGACTGTGGTGATCACCCCATATAGACTCCCTGATTACCCCCCTGTCATTGATTACCCCCCTGTAAAGCTCCATTCAGATGTCCGCATGATTTTTACGGATGCACTGATAGATGGATCGGATCCGCAAAACGCATCCGGACGTCTGAATGAAGCCTTACACGGGCGTGATCAATGACTGTGGTTATCACCCCATATAGACTCCCTGATCACCCCCCTGTCATTGATCACCCCCCTGTCATTGATCACCCCCCTGTCATTGATCACCCCCCTGTCATTGATCACCCCTCTGTAAGGCTCCATTCAGATATTTTTTTGGCCCAAGTTAGCGGAATTTTTTTTTTTTTTCTTACAAAGTCTCATATTCCACTAACTTGTGTCAAAAAATAAAATCTCACATGAACTCACCATACCCCTCACGGAATCCAAATGCGTAAAATTTTTTAGACATTTATATTCCAGACTTCTTCTCACGCTTTAGGGCCCCTAGAATGCCAGGGCAGTATAAATACCCCACATGTGACCCCATTTCGGAAAGAAGACACCCCCAGGTATTCCGTGAGGGGCATATTGAGTCCATGAAAGATTGAAATTTTTGTCCCAAGTTAGCGGAACGGGAGACTTTGTGAGAAAAAAATTAAAAATATCAATTTCCGCTAACTTGTGCCAAAAAAAATAAATTTCTATGAACTCGCCATGCCCCTCATTGAATACCTTGGGGTGTCTTCTTTCCAAAATGGGGTCACATGTGGGGTATTTATACTGCCCTGGCATTCTAGGGGCCCCAAAGCGTGAGAAGAAGTCTGGTATCCAAATGTCTAAAAATGCCCTCCTAAAAGGAATTTGGGCACCTTTGCGCATCTAGGCTGCAAAAAAGTGTCACACATCTGGTATCGCCGTACTCAGGAGAAGTTGGGGAATGTGTTTTGGGGTGTCATTTTACATATACCCATGCTGGGTGAGAGAAATATCTTGGTCAAATGCCAACTTTGTATAAAAAAATGGGAAAAGTTGTCTTTTGCCAAGATATTTCTCTCACCCAGCATGGGTATATGTAAAATGACACCCCAACACACATTCCCCAACTTCTCCTGAATACGGCGATACCACATGTGTGACACTTTTTTGCAGCCTAGGTGGGCAAAGGGGCCCATATTCCAAAGAGCACCTTTAGGATTTCACAGGTCATTTACCTACTTACCACACATTAGGGCCCCTGGAAAATGCCAGGGCAGTATAACTACCCCACAAGTGACCCCATTTTGGAAAGAAGACCCCCCAAGGTATTCCGTGAGGGGCATGGCGAGTTCCTAGAATTTTTTATTTTTTGTCACAAGTTAGTGGAAAATGCTTATTTTTTTTTTTTTTTTTTTTTCATACAAAGTCTCATATTCCACTAACTTGTGACAAAAAATAAAAACTTCCATGAACTCACTATGCCCATCAGCGAATACCTTGGGGTCTCTTCTTTCCAAAATGGGGTCACTTGTGGGGTAGTTATACTGCCCTGGCATTCTAGGGGCCCAAATGTGTGGTAAGGAGTTTGAAATCAAATTCTGTAAAAAATGACCTGTGAAATCCGAAAGGTGCTCTTTTGAATATGGGCCCCTTTGCCCACCTCGGCTGCAAAAAAGTGTCACACATCTGGTATCTCCGTAATCGGGAGAAGTTGGGGAATGTGTTTTGGGGTGTCATTTTACATATACCCATGCTGGGTGAGAGAAATATCTTGGCAAAAGACAACTTTTCCCATTTTTTTATACAAAGTTGGCATTTGACCAAGATATTTATCTCACCCAGCATGGGTATATGTAAAAAGACACCCCAAAACACATTCCCCAACTTCTCCTGAATACAGAGATACCAGATGTGTGACACTTTTTTGCAGCCTAGGTGGGCAAAGGGGCCCACATTCCAAAGAGCACCTTTCGGATTTCACAGGTCATTTACCTACTTACCACACATTTGGGCCCCTAGAATGCCAGGGCAGTATAACTACCCCACAAGTGACCCCATTTTGGAAAGAAGAGACCCCAAGGTATTCGCTGATGGGCATAGTGAGTTCATGGAAGTTTTTATTTTTTGTCACAAGTTTGTGGAATATGAGACTTTGTATGAAAAAAAAAAAAAAATCATCATTTTCCACTAACTTGTGACAAAAAATAAAAAATTCTAGGAACTCGCCATGCCCCTCACGGAATACCTTGGGGTGTCTTCTTTCCAAAATGGGGTCACTTGTGGGGTAGTTATACTGCCCTGGTATTCTAGGGGCCCAAATGTGTGGTAAGGAGTTTGAAATCAAATTCAGGAAAAAATGAGGAGTGAAATCCGAAAGGTGCTCTTTGGAATATGGGCCCCTTTGCCCACCTAGGCTGCAAAAAAGTGTCACACATCTGGTATCCCCGTACTCAGGAGAAGTTGAGGAATGTGTTTTGGGGTGTCTTTTTACATATACCCATGCTGGGTGAGATAAATATCTTGGTCAAATGACAACTTTGTATAAAAAAATGGGAAAAGTTGTCTTTTGCCAAGATATTTCTCTCACCCAGCATGGGTATATATAAAGTGACACCCCAAAACACATTCCCCACCTTCTCCTGAGTACGGAGATACCAGATGTGTGACACTTTTTTGCAGCCGAGGTGGGCAAAGGGGCCCATATTCCAAAGAGCACCTTTCGGATTTCACAGGTCATTTTTTACAGAATTTGATTTCAAACTCCTTACCACACATTTGGGCCCCTAGAATGCCAGGGCAGTATAACTACCCCACAAGTGACCCCATTTTGGAAAGAAGAGACCCCAAGGTATTCGCTGATGGGCATAGTGAGTTCATAGAACTTTTTATTTTTTGTCACAAGTTAGTGGAATATGAGACTTTGTAAGAAAAAAAAAAAAAAAAAAAAATCATCATTTTCCGCTAACTTGTGACAAAAAATAAAAAGTTCTATGAACTCACTATGCCCATCAGCGAATACCTTAGGGTGTGTACTTTCAGAAATGGGGTCATTTGTGGGGTGTTTGTACTGTCTGGGCATTGTAGAACCTCAGGAAACATGACAGGTGCTCAGAAAGTCAGAGCTGCTTCAAAAAGCGGAAATTCACATTTTTGTACCATAGTTTGTAAACGCTATAACTTTTACCCAAACCATTTTTTTTTTACCCAAACATTTTTTTTTTATCAAAGACATGTAGAACTATAAATTTAGAGCAAAATTTCTATATGGATGTCGTTTTTTTTTTGCAAAATTTTACAACTGAAAGTGAAAAATGTCATTTTTTTGCAAAAAAATCATTAAATTTCGATTAATAACAAAAAAAGTAAAAATGTCAGCAGCAATGAAATACCACCAAATGAAAGCTCTATTAGTGAGAAGAAAAGGAGGTAAAATTCATTTGGGTGGTAAGTTGCATGACCGAGCAATAAACGGTGAAAGTAGTGTAGGTCAGAAGTGTAAAAAGTGGCCTGGTCTTTCAGGGTGTTTAAGCACTGGGGGCTGAGGTGGTTAAGTTCAACTTGTCTTTAATGGATGCAGCATAAATCCCTATGAGATACAGCTATAGCCTTGGGTCCCAGCAGGTATTGGCAATATATGGCAGGAATCAATATATCTTCTGCTTCCTGTCATATGCCTGGAGAATATGGCAGGTATCTATCTTCTGCTCTGTCTGTCTTCTGCTTGATATGGGCCTGACTAGCTGAGGAGGAATTTGGCTTCTCCTGGTCTCTGGATCTGTACTCGCAGCTATGCTCACAGGGAATGCTCTTCCTGGAGGTCTTGGAGGTGCTGCTTGCTTGTCTACCAGCACTGAGGCTGATGGCTCAGTCTGGGAATGGAGATCTTTGGCCTCAGCCGAGGCTGGCTCCAGGGTTGGGATCCCTGTAACTGGGAGCTCCTACCAACACAGCCTTCCCCTAGCAGGGGGGGCTGGTACACTAACTAGAAACTTTCCTTCCTCCCCATGAGACAGGACATGGGTCAGCCCACTTCTGCTCAAAGAGGGGGGAGCTAGACTGGAATGCACTATTCCAGTCCAGATATACTAAACGGTTACTAAGGTCCTGCTACATACTGCTGCCACCTGCTGGTGTACATGGAAATTACAGCATAATATATAAAACAGGCCTAGAAAATAAATATAATTAAGAATGCAATGTTAGATTACACCAGATGACAATACACATACAACTAACAGGATGTAGCGGGGAGGAAGAGTTTAGTAACATAACTCTGGGATGTTACAGATGTTTTGAAGACAAAGAACGTCCGCTGGGAATTTTTGCTACAGTCCTAATGGCATATCCTGTGGATCTAACCAGGGCCGTATTAACACTGGTGCAGTTGGAGCACCTGCTCTAGGCCATGCTTTCCAAGTTGCTTGGGGGAGGGCCAGAAAACCCGAAAAGCACTGTTATTAGATTATCTTTGCCAGCGTCCACAGCAGGGGATCACACAGACAGCAGATAACTTGTCTGCACTGCCACCACTGTTGAAGACTCAGCAATGTCACTTTGCTTGCCTCATACACCTCCCAGCAGGCCTGGACTGGTGGCCTAGTCTGTTCACTTACATGACTTAACTGGAACTGCACTGATCATGCAGGTGACCAGGAACGGGTTCGCTGATGCCACTTTAATGCAGTAGCAGGGTCAGATGGATAATATATCCTGAATTTGTTTGTGACACCAATTGCAGCGTGCGCATGGTACTATCCCAGGGCCCTTCAAAGGTGTTATAGGTGCACGTCCCAGATTAGGAATGCCAGAGTGGTGTAATAGCCTATAATGTCTCTGTAGGATAGTGATAATTGTGTCATGGTGTCTCCTACCTGGGTACGGCTAGACACCTGGCTCCTGGCTCACTTGCAATAAATTTAAGTGTAGTGATAGTTGGACCAATAGAGGAATTTTGCAATAGAAATGATGTCCAGACCTTTAGATGAAGTTCAAACATTTCTTTACTTGGGCTAACTTTCATCCAAGCAGTATACAGCTTTGGTCTCTTGGTCCCAGCAGGTTTTGGCAATCATTGGCAGAAATGAATGCTTCTGCTTTAAATGTGGAGCTTGTAGGATAAAACGTCTGCTTGGTAGCTCTGTAATTGAGGCAGGGTTAGCTTCTGCACTTATCTGGTACCTTTTGCTGTATGGGGACAGCTTCTCCTAGGCACTGGACTTCTCTCACAGATGGATTCTCAGGGGATGCTTTCTTCCTGGAACTCTGGAAGTTTTCTGTAGTTTTCTGCTTTCTTTATCCAGCTGAGCTGAAGATGCTCAAGCTGGGTATATGGCCAAGTCTCAGCCGAGAAGGGGTTCTCCTGAATGCTATCACACAGCCTTCCCCAACAGGGGTGGCTGGTACACTGACCCTAACTTCCTTCTACATCTATGCTGCAGGATGTGGGACCAGCCAACCTCTCCACAGAGGGGGAGCTAAGCTGGAATAATCCATTCCAGCTCAGATACACTAGACTGTGACTTGTTGCTGCCACCTACTGGTAACCAGGCAAATTACATAAACAATTACATTTAACATAGATTTATATGCACATTTGTGGAAGACATAATCTAAATTACATCTGATGACAGTATAAAGGTTCTTAGGAGATAGTAGCGGGGTAGAGGCGTGTAGTAACACAACTCTGGGGTGTTACACAAGACCTACTGGAGATGTTTGGCCCTGTCATCAAGTGGCAGGGGGAGCGTCCTCCGCTTCGGGGACACCCCGCCGCAGGTGCAGGACACTGCTTGATGGAGCTAGAGCTAGGATTACATTCACCACCTAAACCCTGTTATTCCCCTATATAAAAGGTATAACTTTGCAGCATGCAAAGCTCAAGCTAAATATTAGTGGTGGTAAATTAAAGGGCTCCATTGAATGTGCCGTTCTAGGAACTCCTTTGATCTTTCTTCTACACCCCAAAACCATCCTCTAAATTTGGATAGCTTTAAATCTACTACTTCAGCAAGTGGCATTTATCATGTAGAAAAAGTTAATACCAGGCACTTACTAATGTATTGTTATTGCCCATATTCCTCTGCTGGTGGGATAAATTTTTCCATCCCATTATACACTTCTCATTTCCATGGTTATGACCACTCTGCAATACAGCATTGGTGACCGTGCTTGCACACTATAGAAAAAAGCGCCAGCCTTTCTGGTGGCCGGGACCATAGGAGTGCACATAGGCCAGTGCTTTTTCCTATAGGGTGCAAGCACGGCCACCAATGCGGGATTGCAGGGTGGTCGTAACCCTGGAAACGCGCAGTGTATAATATAATGGAAAAATGAATCCAGCCAGCAAACGGAAGCAATATAAGTGGCTTGTATTAACTTTGTGTACATGATAAGCCCTTTAAGCTTACTAGAGATATTCTATACCTCATGGGTAGAGTTCCATTTTCGCCTCTTCCTATATACTAGCTAAGCTTCATTATCCCAGGGATAAATCGTTCTACACGGGAACATGAAGGCATGCAGAAAATCAGAGATAAACTAGATAAGATACGACTAAAATCCAGCTCAGAGATGGCAAGGCAATGCCGCACACTCCAGCACGGATACGCGGTGAGTTCGCAAAAAAAGGAACTGGATCCAGTGAGTAAAAATCTAAAATTTTCTGTATTCCATATTAAATATTAAAATAACGTACATAGTCAGTGACCAGCAGTCTGATGCGTTTCGATTGAAAGAACTTACTCATAGACTAAGGGCTCTTTCACACTTGCGTTCTTTTCTTTCGGCATAGAGTTCCGTCGTCGGGGCTCTATGCCGGAAGAATCCTGATCAGTTTTATCCTAATGCATTCTGAATGGAGAGAAATCCGTTCAGGATGCATCAGGATGCCTTCAGTTCCGGTCCTGAACGTTTTTTGGCCGGAGAAAATACCGCAGCATGCTGCGCTTTTTGCTCTGGCCTAAAATCCTGAACACTTGCCGCAAGGCCGGATCCGGAATTAATGCCCATTGAAAGGCATTAATCCGGATCCGGCCTTAAGCTAAACGTCGTTTCGGCGCATTGCCGGATCCGACGTTTAGCTTTTTTTGAATGGTTACCATGGCTGCCAAGACGCTAAAGTCCTAACTGCCATGGTAAAGTATAGTGGGGAGCGGGAGAGCAGTATACTTACCGTCCGTGCGGCTCCCCGGGCGCTCCAGAGTGACGTCAGGGCGCCCCACGCACATGGGTGACGTGATCACATGGATCACGTCATCCATGCGCATGGGGCGCTCTGACGTCATTCTGGAGCGCCCCGGGAGCCGCACGGACTGTAAGTATACTGCTCCCCCGCTCCCCACTACTACTATGGCAGCCAGGACTTTAATAGCATCCTGGCTGCCATAGTAACACTGAACGCATTTTGAAGACGGATCCGTCTTCAAATGCTTTCAGTTCACTTGCTTTTTTCCGGATCCGGCGGGCACCTCCGGCAAATGGAGTGCACGACGGATCCGGACAACGCAAGTGTGAAAGAGCCCTAAGGTCAGTAAGGTATTTTGACCGAAACGCGTCAGCTTGCTGGTCACTGACTCTCTGTGATTTTCTAATATTTGATATGGAATACAGAAGATTTTAGATTTTTACTCCCTTGATCCAGTTCCTTTTTTTTTGCTTGGATAAACTTGATAGCCCTGTTTGCATAGGTTCTCAGGATTGGCCATTACTGTCTGATCGGTGGGAGTGTGACACACCATACCCCCCACCAAGCGGTTGTTCTGCAGTAGCTCCAATGCTGGAACCATCCATTATGCAGTAGACGGAGCTGGATACCACTTTGATGCCGTAACCAGCTCCATTCATTGCACAACGGATGGAGATGATTAGTTCCAGTTTTACAGCTGTTTGACAGGGGTGGCAATCAGAACGTGATGACCTGTCCCAAAGATAGGCCAATACTTGTAAAGGATTGCACATGCCCACTAGGGAATCTAACCTCAATCTCGCCCTTTTCCAAAAACAGCTTACCATTTTTATTCACTGATTTCTTCTGCCAAAGGGGGAATCTCTTCAATTTAGGAAGTGTTTTGGACATACTTGCCTGTTCCCCATAGAAGAATGGAGGTGAGCCCCATCTTGGGTTAAAAAAAAAAAGTCTCTAAAGGCATTCTACACTGGGAAGTTGGTAGGAAAATCCTCCTCTGCTGGTATATCTTTGACTCAGTGGTGGCATCAGCCATATTCTATGGTGTGGTTTGTTGGGGGAGCAGCTTATCTGTGGCTGAGAGACAGAGATTAGATAAGCTC
Source organism: Bufo bufo (assembly GCF_905171765.1). NCBI lineage: Eukaryota > Metazoa > Chordata > Amphibia > Anura > Bufonidae > Bufo > Bufo bufo. The sequence continues at coordinate 38,997,892 of NC_053389.1, forward strand.
ATTAACAAGGCCAGCTCTGTCCTAGGTTGTTCCCTTGATCCAGTGCAGGAGGTGGGTGACAGAAGACCTCTAGCAAAATTAACATCACTGCTAGACAATGTCCTCCATCAGTGACAGACTGCTGCATCCTAGGTGCACGAAGGAACGTGATCGGAGGTCCTTCCTCCCAGCAGCAGTTAAGATTTATAACCACCACTGTTCCCAGAAACACAGTAGTGAATTTTTTAAGTAAATTCTGTTATGTTTTTCTTGTATTTTTACTCTTTAATTTCTAATTACTCTTATTTTTGCTCCTGTTGTGAATGTGATTGCTGCTGTTATGCCAACATTTCCCCACTGAGGGACAATAAAGGGATTTTCTTCCTCTTCTTCTTTCTTCTTCTTCTTCTTCTTCTTCTTCTTCTTCTTCTTCTTCTTCTTCTATATCCTCACTGCTAGAATTGCTAAATCAAGTAATCGATGCTCGGAGTTCTACCGGCCAAAACTGAACTTTTTCATTTGTGGTGGAGGTGTCCTATAGTTTAATCTTTTTAAGTCTGACTTCTTTGCATTTATTTCTAAGGATGGCCATTAATCTCAAGTTAATCAAAACGATCAATTTCGACAAACATAATCAACAATGAAATTTAGCAACAAACTAACATTTCAGCTGACCGATCCTTTATCGGCTTGTTCAAAGAAAGATCGTTCACGGACAAAAGATCTTCAAGGGAAAGAGCTTCCCAGAAAGATCTTCTGTCCATTGCCCGGTGACATTGCATATATATGGGCAGTTTGGACAACTGTACCGGCCAACATGGACTAAAATGTGTATGGCCATGTTTGCGAAACGATCGTTCATCGGATGATTGTTTGTTCAACTGCTCTTTCACCAACTTCTGTCTAATATGTATGGCTACCTCATTCAGTTGGCTCTCTTACAGAATAGTAGAAAGTCATATTTACTGGTGACTCACTTCATTATTGCCGATCAATGGAAATTCCCAGACGTCACGTTGGCTTCGGAGCTCTCCTATCTAATCTTTTACACGTACTCCCTGGAATTATTTTATGCCATTGTAACACATAAAGAAGTCTAGCTCCCATGGAAGGACTATCAGCATGTAGCACAATGCAATATTGTTTTGAATTTGCTGCAGATTATTATTTTTCATGGCCAATCGATCTTGTGTGAACTTGGAATGGCTGCACTGTTACATTGTGGCAACCCCTCAGCTGTGAAAAAGCATCAGGTCAGAATGGGTTTTCAGCCTCTGGATGTAAATATTATTTGCACTCACCGATAGCAAGCATTTTCATTACACAATTCCACTTTATTTCCCTCCTCTGTGTCCTATAATGTTCTAACAGATGCTTGGTGACCACCACTAATGGCTGTGTTAAAGATGTGTGAATTTTATTCTATATTTTTTGTATATCTAGAACTGTAATGAGTTAACTTTTTCTTCTCCAAGTGCCCACCCACCCCCTCTTTGTTTCAAAATTGGAGAAGAGAGGGGGGGGGGGCAAAGAGCTGTGCTGTGGGAAGTGTCTGATTTCTCATCCTTGTACAGGTGTCCCAAGGGAGGCATATCTAGATTGGGGTGGAATGCGTAAGCCAATCATATGGCTTGATGATATGTATATATTATTCACTGCCTATAGAGAAGCACCTCTTTGAAGTGTCACATATGACGTATGCAGTATTATTGTTAGAATAGAAGCCATTACAAAATGGCGATGGTAGCCAGATGTTTACATTAGTTCACATTCCAAAGTAGGGCCCAGTGCACAGATGCCAGGGTGTTATCTCCTCTCTCTTATCTCTTCTTCCTTTTTGACCAATGAAACAATGTTTAAGCCTCAGTGAGGACTGCCCTCTTCTGAAGATGTATATACGCTTACCCCATGTAATAAAAGTTAGAGATTGCATTGATCATCTATGTGTCAGCGTCTAGTCTCTCAGCCACGCGTGGATATTAACCCCTGGGGGGGTTAAATTGATTTGGAGCACCAGAGTGCAACTCAAATGCTCTGATTTAGGGCGTCTTCATCAAATGGCGACCACGAAGGGACTCTGAGCGAAAGTAGAATCCAACAGCTGACAAGACGGGCCCCTGAGCTTGAAGAACGGCAGAGGGGAGAGGACTGCAACCTCAAAGAAAGGTGAGAAAACTTTTTATCTCATCTGCCTTTCTGCTATTTACTTCGTCATGCTCAGATAGCTCAGTCTGCTGTGAGGTGGTACCGATGTAAGTATAGTAGTCGGCTGTAATGCTGAAAGCTTGGAGTCTATAGAGCCAATAGTCTGAAATCATAGATCACTCTGGTTTGTATATGTTTTGTGTGTGTCTGTGATTTATATGAGGAGTGAGTTGAGCGCAGACGGTAAAACCACAGACAAAGGGAGGGGACAGTAACCTCCTGGTTTGGAAGGGGGCGCTGTAGCGCCGGGGTGTGGGACAAAGTAAACTCCGGCTGACCTGGCTAGGAAGACGCGTGGAGCCACATGACCCGAAAGGGATAACTGCGGAGATATTCTCCACTTGACCTGACCCCAGGAAGACGCGACGGAGCCGCCTGAGACATGCGGGGAGTCCCAGCTGACTAGTCAGACGTGATAGTCAGATTTGAGCCAACCAGATGGGAGGGTGAATCCTTTGTCTGTGGAGGAAAGGGTTAACGGTGCCTCTTTATTCCTCTGTTTTGTGTGTGTCAGTCTGAAATACTGCTATTGAAATGGGTCAGTCCCAGTATTATGAAGAAGGAGAAAATACAGCCCCTAGCTAGTAGCGAGGGGAAGAGGGAGATTATAGGATGTGATATTAAGAATTGAAAGTTAAAATGTGACAAATAATGTTGGAGAAAGTGTGGCCCTGGACAGAAGGTCGCCCGGCTGGCAACAGGGATGAAAATCTGTAAGAAACTGTGAAGTTAGAGCTTACAGACTGTGGGCATCAGAACTCCTGTGATGTTGAAGGGGGGGTTCTAATGAGTGAGAAAACAGAGCAGTCAGGATGTTAATTGATGGCATTAGCAAGAAAGAAAGTGCCCCAGTGTCTGCAATCAGAAAGGCGCTTGTGTTAAATGTTCAGAAATGAACTAGTTAAGTTTTGTTACCCTAATGATATGTGTGTGTTTAAATAGGGAAGATCCTAAAAGATGGTCAGTTAATGGAAGTATTGCATCCAGTGTGAACTATAGAGATTCACTTTCCCCTGCCTTCACACAGAAACATTCCTGAGATAAGAGGAGCGTGGACAGGGGGGAGGGAATCATGGGGGCAGGGAATCATGCAGAGTAAGTGATGTGTAATATATTATACAAGACAAAGAATTGTTCAATAATTTTCTTTCTTCTTTCTTCTTTCCGAAGCAGTGTACTGTGGGAATCCAGCTTTTAACAAAATGACTGTATGATTATAACATGTATATTGTCTTACAGCGACAGACCATCAGCAATTCTGGGTGTGGTGTGGCTATCTGTTTCCAGGAAAGCTGTGTTTGTCTGTGCTGCAAGTTTTGGGATGAAAACAGTGTGGCTGGGTTGGAAGACATAAATGATTCAGTGGAATGTGAATGGGTGTGGCTTTGAGTTGTAGTGGAGTTAAAAATGTGAAGACAAATGGATGCTTTTAGCAGAGCTGTGTGTGCAATTCAGTTTTTATGTATGAGGGCGTGGTTATGAGCTGTTTGTGAAAATGAGTACATGAAAATATGAATGCGTATGGAGTACGGTATTTGTTTTTTTAAAAATAATATGCGCATTGAGGATTTTATTTTATTTTCCTTAGAAGATTTTTGTTTTTTTATTGGTGCCAACAGTGTTGATTGAGCTGTACATTTTTTTTAAATTGAAGTCAATGAAAAGTTTCTTATGGGCCCTTTGTGTGTTCATGTCTGTATTGTCAGATCTGTTTGTTTCAATGTTTGAAGTCACGTGTTACATGTTAAGTGTTGTGCTAAACATCAGAGATCTGTTCTAATGGACAGCTGGCACATTACTGACGGACAAAAGGAGGACCACAGCGTCCGACTGAAAGGGGTGAACTTAGATGACTCAGAGCGGAGGGAGGAGGATAGGGGTGGACGTTACAGATAACGACAGCCCTTGTGACCATCCCCTAGTTATGAGACACTCCCATGGAAGATGAGAAGTCCTGTGTTGTTTTCCAGTCTATTAATTCCGCGATAGGAAAAGTTGGATACTTCTGTAAGCCAAAATGCAGAGTAACATCAAGCAGCATTGGGTGGTTCAGTGGTGCCAACCATAGGTAGTGTTCCTTTGGCATTCCTTCAGCCCTGATGTCAAACGCCTCATTGAAGAGAGGAAAAAGTAAGTCTGCCACCCTATGATGGGCCTGCAGAGTCTGTGGGACCCAGATCCCAGAAGAGAGAGTGTTGTGCTGTGTTTGGTACTCCTCGTCCACAACACACGAGAGGATTGTATTGTATGTTGACCATGCCCAGATCACTGTCCATCCCCACAGACACACATGTATTTTTTTGTCATAAGGAGAACACAAAGACAGGAAAGGGGGAGTTAGATCAAGATTAGGAAACAGGAAATCCAGTATCGGCTCTACTTTTAAACATTTTTAGCAGATTCAGTCTGGCCCAATGATATCCCTCACTCTGGGTGATAAAAAAGTAGTCCCGTTTTTGATTGATACTGGAGCAGCCAAGACAGTTGTGCACAGCAAACATGGCCTCCCTTGATTTACTCTCCAAGGACACCAGTCTTTGGGTAGAAGTGGATGGGAAAGTAGTACGCTCCCTTTTCGACAGAAACCATCCATATTAGATTTGCCCCTAACCAAGATGTGCTTGCCCGTTTGCTGGTCAGTGGTAACGCCCCTTGTTGCCTCCTGGGTGCAGATTTGCTTGCAAAAGTACATGCTAGTATCTCATATCAGGAGGACGGCACTGTGAAGCTTACAGGTGCCCTCAACGACCAGGAACTTTGTTTGTTGGCCATTAGTGATAAAATTCCCTGGTCCATGTTTGTATCAGTACTCCCAGAAGCTGAGAAAAGCAAAACCACTCACCATTGGATGGTACATGACCTACATGCCGTTAATGAAGCCACAGTTTCTAACATCCACATCATGCCCAATAAACACACCTTGTTGGCTCAGGTTCCCATTACCGCCACTCACTCCACTGTGATTGATTTGTCCTTTAGTCCCTACCGCCTCACAGATGAGGTGGTAGATGCTTTTTATGCCTAGAACTGGCAATTTTGTGTTCCCCCACACTGGGCCTATCAGATTATTACATTTAGATTGTATTGTTATGAAGTGAGTGTCCATGACTCAGCTGTCCTCACCCAACTGCATGGCCAGCAATAACGCCCCGTAGCATATGATTCAGTCAGACTTGATCCCGTGGCCAGAGGTGCCCCTTTCTGCATCAGAGCTGTAGTAGTTGTACTAGCTATGCTTGATGAAAGCTCTGAGATAGTTCTGAACCACAAAGTGATGGTGATATTACATCTATCCTGATGAACGTACAATCCAAATGATTGTTTTGTTGCCCGTTATTTGAGAATGCAGTGTTCCATTTTGTTGCCTGACAATGTTGCTCTCCAAAGGTGTAATACTTTGGACCCAGCCACCCTGTTGCCTCTGGATTAAGGGGGGGAGGGAAGAGTTAGGGCACACACTTTAAACTTTTCTTCCAGATTCAAAGGAAGAGGCTCCTGACTGTTTGCAGATGATGTCACAAGAGGTAGTGGGATTTGGCAAATCAGCCATTAGGTAATCTAGATCATGTGCTCTTTGTGGATGGATCGAGGTATGGCCAGGATGGCAGGTACTACACAGGTTCGGCAGTGGTGATTAAACGTGAACTACCACACATGTCGGCTCAAGAAGTGGAGCTAAAAGACTCTGAAGATGGCTTGCAGATATGCAGATGGAAAAACAGCCAACATTTACACTGATTCCAGGTGTGCTTTTGGGATAGCCCAAGACTATTGGCCCATATGGAAAGCCAGAGACTCCTTGATCGCTTCAGGTAAATCCATCGAAAATGGGGAAGCAGTGAGGTCTCTGATGGAAGCCCTCTTGTCACTAACATGAGAGGTGATGATAGCAACAAAAGGCCACTGTAAACAGATGCAGAGGAGGCAAAGGGGAAAGCCACGGCGGATCAGGCGGCAAAAATGGCTGCCAAATTACCTAAGCAGACCCCTGTCCTAAGTGGCCACAGTTCAGGTCCCTGAAATAACTCCTCCTGTCTCCCGAAAGTTCTTAAGACCTTACAGAACCAGATGGGCAAGGAGGAAATGGACTGGTGGATGGAAAAGGGGGGACTACAAATAAGAAGGGAAAACTGCATGTATGAGTATGTATTGATATGTGATGACTTGTTTTCAGGATGGCCAAAACCGTACCCAAAGAAATAAAGAAGATTATGGCCGAAGTTGTGTGCAGGTATGGGGTACTTTAGATCATTGAAAGTGACACAGGTGTTCACTTCACAGGTGAAGTGATGCAGGAGATGATGAAGGTTTTGGGTGTAGGACAGGCCTTACATGCTTCGTACCATCCACAAAGCAGCAGTAGAGTAGGGAAAAGGAACTGAACGGGACACTAAGTTAAAAGATTCAAAAAGCCTTAATAGAGTGCCTGCTGGTAGCCCTCTTTTAGTAAGGTATACGCCTAACCGTGAGACAGGCATTTGTCCCTATAAGGTACTTTTTGGGTCAGCCCCTAGGATAGGATTTTATTTCCCACAGCAGCTTCAGATGCAACATGGTTGTCTGGCAGATTATGTGATCAGTTTTGTACAAGCATGGATTAGTAGAACTACAGGTAACAGCACTCTGCTAGTCAATTGCACAAAGATATAAGCAAACACAGGAAAAATAACTGCTTGGTGGCCATACTTGCTGCAAATGCAGCTAGAAGCTCTTTGCGAATATAATTGATCAAAAATATTTCGGGCCCATCTACCAGACGACAAGGTGGCTTCTAATCAGATGGGTCCTACTCTAACATGCCTCTCCTGGGCTTACAGCCTACAATCTGGGCAAAGTAGTACCCAGCTGTATCCTACACATGCCTCTCCCAGGCTGTGAGCCTGCAGTATGGGCAAAGTAGAATACAGCTGTACAAGCTATCGAATTAAAAGCACATGGTAAATGGGCTGGTGGTGCACGGTTCAAACTCACCACCAGGGGGCACCACTCCCCAGTGGCAGTGACAATAGGGAAGAAAAACAAACAAACCAGCACCTCCATAATAAGTAAATATGAGAACGCAGGTGCACTCTACCTTGGCTGAAACACAATTGGATTAGTAGAACTACAGGTAACAGCACTCTGATAGTCAATTGCACAAAGATGTAAGCAAACACTGAAAAAAATAACTGCTTGGTGGCCATACTTGCTGCAAATGCAGCTAGAAGCTCTTTGCGAATATAATTGATCAAAAATATTTCAGGCCCATCTACCAGACGACAAGGTGGCTTCTAATCAGATGGGTCCTACTCTAACATGCCTCTCCTGGGCTTACAGCCTACAATCTGGGCAAAATAGTACCCAGCTGTATCCTACACATGCCTCTCCCAGGATGTGAGCCTGCAGTATGGGCAAAGTAGAATACAGCTGTACAAGCTATCGAATTAAAAGCACATGGTAAATGGGCTGGTGGTGCACGGTTCAAACTCACCACCAGGGGGCGCCACCACCCAGTGGCAGTGACAATAGGGAAGAAAAACAAACGAACCAGCACCTCCATGCTAAGTAAATATGAGAACTCAGGTGCACGCTACCTTGGCTGAAACACAATTGGATTAGTAGAACTACAGGTAACAGCACTCTGCTAGTCAATTGCACAAAGATATAAGCAAACACTGAAAAAATAACTGCTTGGTGGCCATACTTACTGCAAATGCAGCTAGAAGCTCTTTGCAAATATAATTGATCAAAAATATTTCGGGCCCATCTACCAGACGACAAGGTGGCTTCTAATCAGATGGGTCCTACTCTAACATGCCTCTCCTGGGCTTACAGCTGTATTCTACTTTGCCCATACTGCAGGCTCACAGCCTGGGAGAGGCATGTGTAGGATACAGCTGGGTACTACTTTGCCCAGATTGTAGGCTGTAAGCCCAGGATAGGTATGTTAGAGTAGGACCCATCTGATTAGAAGCCACCTTGTCGTCTGGTAGATGGGCCCGAAATATTTTTGATCAATTATATTCGCAAAGAGCTTCTAGCTGCATTTGCAGCAAGTATGGCCACCAAGCAGTTATTTTTTCAGTGTTTGCTTATATCTTTGTGCAATTGACTATCAGAGTGCTGTTACCTGTAGTTCTACTAATCCAATTGTGTTTCAGCCAAGATAGCGTGCACCTGCGTTCTCATATTTACTTATTATGGAGGTGCTGGTTCATTTGTTTTTCTTCCCTATTGTCACTGCCACTGGGGGGTGGCACCCCCTGGTGGTGAGTTTGAACCGTGCACCACCAGCCCATTTACCATGTGCTTTTAATTAGATAGCTTGTACAGCTGTATTCTACTTTGCCCATACTGCAGGCTCACAGCCTGGGAGAGGCATGTGTAGGATACAGCTGGGTACTACTTTGCCCAGATAGTAGGCTGTAAGCCCAGGAGAGGCATGTTAGAGTAGGACCCATCTGATTAGAACCACCTTGTCGTCTGGTAGATGGGACCGAAATATTTTCGATCTATTATATTCGCAAAGATCAGAGTGCTGTTACCTGTAGTTCTACTAATCCAATTGTGTTTCAGCCAAGGTAGCGTGCACCTGCGTTCTCATATTTACTTATTATGGAGGTGCTGGTTCGTTTGTTTTTCTTCCCTTTTGTACAAGCATTTGACTAAAGTACATTTTTGAGTTTTTGCTTCACTTCCAGGTTTTGATAAAGTACCAGGAACCCACCCACTTGTGTCTGGAGATTGGGTGGTAGAAAAAGACACGTTAGGAAAGTCCTAAAACCCTGGTTTGATGGTCCATTCCGAGTGTTGTTGACCACATGCACAGTGAAGCTCAAAGAAAAGCATAATTGGATTGATTTCAAGGAAGTGTTGAGACTGGTTTTCCCTTGTGTGACTGTTGATCATGACTCAAAAGAATATGGGAAAATTGTATGAAAACATTGATCCAGAAAATCAGGAGCATTGATCACCTCCAGTCCCCCCATATAATGTCAACGCCAGTTAGGGAAAGATCATCTGACTTCCCCGTGCTCAAATCCAGTGTCACGGGAGGTTGTTCGTTAGGAATGGCTTGTTGTGGAAGCTGGTGAAGAGGAGGCGGAGCATTGGGACAGATGTTTAGGTTTAGGGAGAGAATGAAATTCAAGGGGGGACTGTTAAAGATGTGTGAATTTTATTCTATATTTTTTGTATATCTAGGACTGTAATGAGTTAACTTTTTCTTCTCCAAGTGCCCACCCACCCCCTCTTTGTTTCAAGATTGGAGAAGAGAGGGGGGGGGCAAGAGCTGTGCTGTGGGAAGTGTCTGATTTCTCATCCTTGTACAGGTGTCCTAAGGGAGGCATATATAGAGTGTGGTGGAATGCGTAAGCCAATCATATGGCTTGATGATATGTATATATTATTCACTGCCTATAGAGAAGCACCTCTTTGAAGTGTCACATATGACGTATGCAGTATTATTGTTAGAATAGAAGCCATTACAAAATGGCGATGGTAGCCAGATGTTTACATTAGTTCACATTCCAAAGTAGGGCCCAGTGCGCAGATGCCAGGGTGTTATCTCCTCTCTCTTATCTATTCTTCCTTTTTGACCAATGAAACAATGTTTAAGCCTCAGTGAGGACTGCTCTCTTCTGAAGATGTATATACGCTTACCCCATGTAATAAAAGTTAGAGATTGCATTGACCATCTATGTGTCAGCGTCTAGTCTCTCAGCCACGCGTGGATATTAACCCCTGGGGGGGGGGTTAAATTGATTTGGAGCACCAGAGTGCATCTCAAATGCTCTGATTTAGGGCGTTTTCATCACCTGCCATGACAGTGTTTATGGGGAAGGGCGGGTCACCCAGTTGTCTATACAGTATGTATAGACTCTCCATAATCACAAGAATGGGGGAGTCCTGATCCTGTTTCCATGGGGGATAGCTGAACAAGCACACCTCTGCTCCATTCATCCCTATGGGAACGTTGGCTTGGCTATCTCTGACAGTCTAATGGGCTTTGAATAGAGCAGGTCTCTGGATGAGTGGAGGTCCGAACATTCGGACCCCCACAATCTAACAGTTTTCCCTTATCCTGTAGATATCCTGCAGATTTTGACAAAAAATATGCTCTAAAATTTGCACAGTGTTTTTCCTTTACTTTTTTATGGCTTTTCATCTTTTTATGGGACCAGATGTTACTGTAAAGTGTATAGTACATTATCAAATGCAATACTTTAAGTTTTTAGTAACGATTTGTATGCAGAAAATCTGCAAAACCACACAGAAAAATGCACATAAACCTGCACTGTTTATCGCTCTTTTTATGCATCTTTTATGTTTGTGGTGCGGATTTGATGTCGTTTTGCAGCAGATCTCACCCTGTCATTGACAAGGGTGAAATCCGCGCAGGAAAAACGCAACACCAGTTGACATGATGGCAGATTTCAAAATCCACACAGCAGGTCAATTTCCGCACCTAATAAAAAAAGTAAGGTGTACATCAGATTTGTCTAATCTCATACATTTTGCTGGTACTGTATTACACTGCGGTACCTCCAGATACCCATTGACTATAATCTGGCAGTGATCCAGACGCTTTTCCAGAATAAATGCAAGGTTTTCGCCAAACAAATACCGCTACATGCTGGCATTTATGCCGACACAGCCCGTCGGATCAGGCTCCCAAATACTGTAAACGTAGCTTTACATTTAAAAAATGCTGATAAAAAAAAGCTAAAAACAAACAAACAAATGATGGTAAAAAAAAAAAGCACCCCAAAAATATGTATAAAGGAAGCCAAATATTGCATTTTTCACAGCTTTTTCTTTCCATTTAACACTTTAAATATGTATTTTTTTTTTCTGGTGTTTTTCAAAGCCTGGCTAAAAATCCTGATTGCCTGATGAGGGTGGGTTCACATCTGTGTTCTGGATTCCATTATGGTTTTCCGTTATAACATGGTTATAACGGAAAATAACGGAATCCATAAGACAGAAGTAAAAAAGGAAGCCTTTAGAGGCATTCCGTTTTGATCCGTCTTAATAGAAGTCTATGGAAATCATAACGGATCCGTCTGGTTCCTGTTATGCAAGATGGAAAACAAAGTCCTGTCGACAGGACTTTTTTCTCCGTTCTGCATAATGGAAACCAGACGGATCTGTTATGATTCCCATAGACTTCTATTAAGACGGTATGCCTTTTAAAGGCTTCCGTTTTGCATTCAGTCATAATACAAGTCTATGGGCAGCAGAACGGATCCGTCCTTCCGTCTTATGGATTCCGTTATTTTCCGTTATAACGGAAGGCCATAACGGAATCCAGAACGCAGATGTGACCCCACCCTAATTCGCGGCAGTATTAGGGCGGGTTCTCACCAACGTTATAAATTCCGTTATAGTGTTTTGTTATAACAGGGTGATAATGGAATATAACAGAATTTTAGGACGGAATGCAAAATGGAACCCTTTAAGAGACATTCCGTTTTGCTTCGTCCTAATATATTTTTATGGGCACATATGACGTTTACGGTTTTTCCGTTATGCATAATGGAGAAAAACGGAATCGTTATTTGAGCTCATAGAAATATATTAGGACAAAGCAAAACAGAATGCCTCTTAAAGGGTTCCGTTTTGCATTCTGTCCTAAAATTATGTTATATTCTGTTATAACTCTCTTAAAATGGAACCCTATTACGGAATTCCTAGCGCTAACGAGCGTTCCTACAAATGCTTCTTAGCGATAATCTGCCAAACCATCGGCCAGTATAATACAGCCTTAGGGCTCATTCACACGAACGTGTGCTGCCCGTTGCGGTATATGGTCTTTGCCATAGACAGCAGCAGTGAGCAGGAAGAAAGAATGGGAACGGCTTGTGTGCACTGTGCGCTCCATCTCCGCATACAGCTGATCGGCGGGGGTGCCAGAGTTAGACCCCTGCCGATCTGATATTGATGACCTATCCTGAGGGTAAGTCCTTTTAAAGGCCCCTCCCTATACACAAATTTGCAGTTTTGTTTTTTATTTTGTAAAAATGTCAGAATAAATACACATGTTTATTTTTTTCAGGTGTTTTTTTTTTCTTACCACGAGTGTTTCCTTTATGGCATTTTCCCTCTATAGTAAAAGAGATCCAGCATGCTGCATTTTGAAAAAGATTCAAGAAAAAAAAACGGTGCCTTATAAATAAGAACACTAGTATAAAAAATAAAAATAAAACGCTTGTGTGCCCTTCCCCATTTATATTTCCTACAGACCTTCAGCTAACTTCTGGACCTGGCGTTTTTACAGCAAAAAATGCAGGTGCAAAAAAAGCCACTAAAAACGCAAATGTGCAGAAAAACACCAGCAAAAAGCTACGTGTGAACCCAGTCTAACAGTAGTTTTCATGGTCAAATACCCTTGGGGTCAAATTTCTATAGTAAATTACTGAAAACTCTACATACAGAACAGTTTTGGAATATTTCTAGCAATTTTCGTGGCAAGAAAAACATACCCCAAAAATGTGTCATAGATGGAAAACACCATAAAATACACATTACAAATGTATGAGTATAAAAAAAGGCACAAAAAGTATATAAAATACACTAAATTAATCCAGTTTTTATGAGACAAAAACCTGCAAATAGCTGCAAGAAGGAAATCAAAATTAGATAAATTATCTACTAAATAAATTTAAGTAAAAAAGGGTAACAATCACATATAATAGGGTCTATATGACAGCATAACAGAACAATCTTTAGACGAGATTCTAGCTTTAGAAATAATGGAAAGCAAAAGCATTACACAAAGATGTAGCAGAGTTGGGAATTTAACTGAATTGTTTCTTTTGTGCATGACAGATAATGTAGTGTTGTCCTTACTGAAAGCAGATGATATCGCCATGTGCTAAATGACAGTCAAGGTCGGGCTCTAATGCATTAGTCAAACTCAGCTCTGCTACATCTGTATACTAAGTGACCGCAATGTACAGTCAACTGACATGGTGCAGATGATAACATACCTGCTGGCTGCCCTGGATATGTCACATTCACACATCCCGTGGCTTATATACTTTCCTGTGAGGGCAGAAGCCAATGGGTTAGAGGCTTCATACCTGAAGAACAGGTGTAGCTAGACACATGCTGCAGTCACTGAGAATGTTACACATGGGAGGGGTATGGGACCAAAAGGACTTACAAAGAAGAGGTAAAGGAAACTCCAAGGAAACTGATATAGATAAAAAATATTAGGACAGAGAAAAAGAAAAAAAAAATCAGATTTTAAAAATCCAAAAAGTTGCGGACCTGGATTGGTCGATGACGTCTGTTCTTAAAAATATTTTACGAGGAACCCTTGGATTTAAAGTTTGTTCATTACCACTTCCGTCGCTACGCGTGAGTGAAGCCAATGTAGAAGGAGCAGGTGGAAGACATGAAGTAATGACATGCCAAGTTATTAAGTGATCTTATGGCATATAAATCTGACCAGCCCCTGTAGATATCAGTGTAGGTACACATTGAAATGTATGTGCAATGTATAGGTCTGTATATATGCATGTATACGCAAGGGCGGATTGTCCATAGACCTTACAGGGAAATTTCCCCGTGGGCCATTGCCCAGGGGGCCACCCAAGCCCTCCTCTAATATGGAGTTGGTCGCCCCTTTAGTCTTCTAGGAAGACTTTCTACAAGGTTTTAGGGGGTGTATGTGGGAATTTTTGTCCATTTATCCAGGAGAGCATTGATAAGGTCAGACACTGATGTTGGAGGAGAGGGACTAGCTCACAATCTTCATGCTAGTTCAGCAGTGGACTTGGGTGGGGAGGGGGGGTGGCAGGGGGGTAGTTGCCCAGGGACCCAAACTGCCGGGGGACTCTCAGCAGCCTGAAATGACTTCACATTAACTGCACTGATGACACAAACCCTGTATCCTTAGTGCAGTTCCAAGCCTTAGAAAGCTAAAGGAACTGTGATGACATCATCACAGGTTCTGAACTGTATAGGAGTAAAGGTACTGCATTGACAATGGTGTAGTTCCTAGGTACAGCAGGTGCAGCTGCAGGACCTGTGATGACATCATTAAAGGTCCTTCACCCCCTGATTCTAGAACTGCAGGGTTGAGACTAGAATGGAGTGGATAAAAGGAGGTCCTCCCTTTTTCTCTCAATGTGCCTTAACCCTAAAAGTATCCATAAGGCCTCTTTCAGATGAGCGCGTGCAGTCTGAAAATCACGCTCCGTGTAGGAGTGTGATCCTTTGTTCTGGACACTGCTTGTCTTGCAGCAGCACATGGCATTATTCTGACTTATAATACTGTGTGCCTCTGCATGACCCTCCTTCTACAGGATCATACTGACATAAAGCTGTTACCATGATTCTTTAGTAGTAAAGTCATGCAGAGGTACACAGCATTATAAATCAGTATAATGCCGTGTTCTCCTGATGGGCAATGTGTAGAATGGAGGATCACACTTACACATAGAGCGTGTTTTCCGGACTGCACATAGTCGTGTGAAACAGCTCTAACATTAATAGTAAACCTAACTTTAAGCCAAACTACAACCCCCAATACCTTATGTACCTCACACAGTGACCATAATATATGACTGTCCATGGTTTATTACCGCTTCTGCCATCTTTTTTGCTCGGTGCATAGGGCTCAATGAGCACTATGTGGTCAACGGAGAAAGTTGTTCCTCCCTATCCTTTCCCTACACCTTGAATAATCTTTTCCTGCACTTTTAAATCTTTTTATTTTAGCAAAATAATGTCTTTTTAAAAAAAAAATAACAATCAAGTCTTTCCTATCACTGTCCCTAGCGCCTGCAGACAAGTCTCTCCCTGCACCAAGTACGCTGGTGAATGGCAGTATCTAAGATGGCCGCTGTATTTATAGGGCCTACCCCTTACTATATAAGAACCTCCCCAGCAGCCATTTTCTGCAGTTTTTTTGCATTTCTGAGAGAGAGAGAGCAGTGACATTGCTGTGCTCTGTGCTTTCATCTGGATCCTATTCCTTATCCAATTACATTAAAATATATATATATATATATATATATATATATATATATACAGTACAGACCAAAAGTTTGGACACACCTTCTTATTCAAAGAGTTTTCTTTATTTTCATGACTATGAAAATTGTAGATTCACACTGAAGGCATCAAAACTATGAATTAACACATGTGGAATTATATATATAACAAGTGTGAAACAACTGAAAATATGTCATATTCTAGGTTCTTCAAAGTAGCCACCTTTTGCTTTTTATTACTGCTTTGCACACTCTTGGCATTCTCTTGATGAGCTTCAAGAGGTAGTCCCCTGAAATGGTTTTCACTTCACAGGTTTAATAAGTGGGATTTCTTGCCTTTATAAATGGGGTTGGGACAATCAGTTGCCTTGAGGAGAAGTCAGGTGGATACACAGCTGATAGTCCTACTGAATAGACTGTTAGAATTTGTATTATGGCAAGAAAAAAGCAACTAAGTAAATAAAAACGAGTGGCCATCATTACTTTAAGAAATGAAGGTCAGTCAGTCAGCCGAAAAATTGGGAAAACTTTGAAAGTAAGGGCTATTTGACCATGAAGGAGAGTGATGGGGTGCTGCACCAGATGACCTGGCCTCCTCAGTCACCGGACCTGAACCCAATCGAGATGGTTTGGGGTGAGCTGGACCGCAGAGTGAAGGCAAAAAGGCCAACAAGTGCTAAGCATCTCTGGGAACTCCTTCAAGACTGTTGGAAGACCATTTCAGGGGACTACCTCTTGAAGCTCATCAAGAGAATGCCAAGAGTGTGCAAAGCAGTAATCAAAGCAAAAGGTGGCTACTTTGAAGAACCTAGAATATGACATATTTTTAGTTGTTTCACACTTGTTTGTTTATATGTATATAATTCCACATGTATATAATTCTACATGTGTTAATTCATAGTTTTGATGCCTTCATAGTCATGAAAATAAAGAAAACTCTTTGAATGAGAAGGTGTGTCCAAACTTTTGGTCTGAACTGTATATGTGTATGTATACTGTCTGCATATGTGTATGTATACTGTATGTATATGTGTATGTGTACTGTCTGCATATGTTTATGTATACTGTATGTGTATAAATACCTACAAAGAACTACCAGACCACATGAACAAATATATATATTTATTGTCAAAATTCATGAAAAAAGTAACAATAAAACAAGTGCAGGGATAAGGCGAAATCTACCAGAGGGAGACACAATGGTAACTAATTCATACTGCTCCAAAGTGTAATATTGATTAAAATGCAAATGCAAGTGCAAACAACGCATAAATTACAAAAGGCAAAATCAAGTACCCATAATGTGCCTCCTCCGGGATGGCACCAACCCCAGACGAAGGTTGGCCGAAACGCACTTGCACTTTAATCAATATTACACTTTGGAGCAGTATGAATTAGTACCATTGTGTCTCCCTCTGGTAGATGTTGCCTTATCCCTGCACTTGTTTTATTATTACATTTTTCATGAATTTTGTCAATAAATATTATATATATAAAAAATTGTATGTGGTCTGGTAGTTCTTTGTAGGTATTTATACACTGCTCAAACAAATAAAGGGAACACAAAAATAACACATCCTAGATCTGAATTAATTAAATATTCTTCTGAAATACTTTGTTCTTTACATAGGTGAATGTGCTGACAACAAAATCACAAAAAAAAAAAAATGGAAATCTAATTTTTCAACCCATGGAGGTCTGTATTTGGAGTCCCACTCAAAATTAAAGTGGAAAAACACACTACAGGCTGATCCAACTTTGATGTAATGTCCTTAAAACAAGTCAAAATAAAGCTCAGTAGTGTGTGTGGACTCCACCTGCCTGTATGACCTCCCTACAACGCCTGTGCATGCTCCTGATGAGGTGGCGGACGGTCTCCTGAGGGATCTCCTCCCAGACCTGGACTAAAGCATCTGCCAACTCCTGGACAGTCTGTGGTGCAACGTGACGTTGGTGGATAGAGCGAGACATGATGTCCCAGATGTGCTCAATTGGATTCAGGTCTGGGGAACGGGCGGGCCAGTCCATAGCATCAATGCCTTCGTCTTGCAGGAACTGCTGACACACTCCAGCCACATGAGGTCTAGCATTGTCTTGCATTAGGAGGAACCAAGGGCCAACCGCACCAGCATATGGTCTCACAAGGGGTCTGAGGATCTCATCTCGGTACCTAATGGCAGTCATGCTACCTCTGGTGAGCACATGGAGGGCTGTGCGGCCCTCCAAAGAAATGCCACCCCACACCATTACTGACCCAATGCCAAACCGGTCATGCTGGAGGATGTTGCAGGCAGCAGAACGTTCTCCACGGCGTCTCAAGACTCTGTCACGTCTGTCGCATGTGCTCAGTGTGAACCTGCTTTCATCTGTGAAGAGCACAGGGTGCCAGTGGCGAATTTGCCAATCTTGGTGTTCTCTGGCAAATGCCAAACGTCCTGCACGGTGTTGGGCTGTAAGCACAACCCCCACCTGTGTACGTCGGGCCCTCATATCACCCTCATGGAGTCTGTTTCTGACCGTTTGAGAAGACACATGCACATTTGTGGCCTGCTGGAGGTCATTTTGCAGGGCTCTGGCAGTGCTCCTCCTGTTCCTCCTTGCACAAAGGCGGAGGTAACGGTCCTGCTGCTGGGTTGTTGCCCTCCTACGGCCTCCTCCACGTCTCCTGATGTACTGGCCTGTCTCCTGGTAGCGCCTCCATGCTCTGGACACTACGCTGACAGACACAGCAAACCTTCTTGCCACAGCTCGCAATGATGTGCCATCCTGGAAAAGCTGCACTACCTGAGCCACTTGTGTGGGTTGTAGACTCCGTCTCATGCTACCACTAGAGTGAAAGCACCGCCAGCATTCAAAAGTGACCAAAACATCAGCCAGGAAGCATAGGAACTGAGAAGTGGTCTGTGGTGACCACCTGCAGAACCACTCCTTTATTGGGGGTGTCTTGCTAATTGCCTATAATTTCCACCTGTTGTCTATCCCATTTGCACAACAGCATGTGAAATTGATTGTCACTCTGTTTTGCTTCCTAAGTGGACAGTTTGATTTCACAGAAGTGTGATTGACTTGGAGTTACATTGTGTTGTTTAAGTGTTCCCTTTATTTTTTTGAGCAGTGTATAAGTCTTATACCATAGGCATGTGTACTTGGTAAATGTGGGCTATTCTTTTGTCGCGGAGTTGTCCCTTTTTGCTTTTGTGGTATAGATACTGTATGTGTATGTTGGTGCAAGGCAAATATTGTGCCCATATTCAAAAAAGGATCTAGGTCCTCCACAGGTAATTATAAACTAGTTAGTTTAACTTCTGTTGACGGAAAACTGTGTGAAGGACTGTTAAGGGACTAAATACAAGAGTATGTGACTGTAAATAATATTATAAGTGATAACCAACATAGATTCACCAAGGACAGAAGTTGTCAAACTAACTTGATTTGTTTTTATGAGGAGGTGAGTAGTAGCCTGGACAGAGGGGCGGCTGTCGTTGTAGTTAGAGTTGAGCGGACACCTGGATGTTCGGGTTCAACGGGTTCGGCCTAACTTCGCAAAAAAGTTTGAGTTTGGGACCCGAACTTGACCTGAACTTGAACCCAAACCCCATTGAAGTCAATGGGGACCCGAACTTTTGAGCACTAAAATGGCTGTAAAAATGTAATGGAAAGGGCTAGAGGGCTGCAAATGGCATCAAAATGTGGTTAAGAGCATGGCAAGTGCTCTGCAAACAAAAGTGGATAGGGAAATGACTTTAAATAACATTAAATACTTAAAAATATAAAATAATATTCTTGATCTAGGAAGACAAGGTCCATATGGAGTAGGAGGTTGTGGAGGCGGTGGAAGTGGCGGTGTAGGTGGAAGCGGCAGTGGAGGAGGAGGTAGCCTACACTGCTTTTTGGTTTAAAATTATTATTATTATTTCTTAATTAGGGTACACCCCAAAACATTGGGAAATATAACCTGTGATAACCCTTTCCAATCGTGCTAAACACAAGTTCAGACAATACACTAGCTGCAGGGCAGGCCAGCACCTCCAAGGCGTAAAGTGCAAGATCAGGCCATGTGCCCAATTTAGAGACCCATCAGTCAGTTCGTGTAGGCGGGTGCACACATACTGCCCCACCATGTCGCACGTCACCGTGACGTCCACGATTCATTTGGATATCTTCTCTATCAGCTTTCGATGTTCTTTTCTGAGCCTACCATGTTGATCACGGTTATCGGCGAATCAGGGTACCCCTCCGGAGAGGGAGCGTGAGAAAGAGAAACCACATCCAAGGGAGATCAATGGATGAAATTTAATTGTGATTGAGCGGAAATATGGGAAAAGTTATTAAAGCAATTACCCACTCCCGACTTAGGGAGGTAGTGGCGATAAATAACAATACAGGACTCTTAAGATGCCCTGTTATTGGAATGATTAATAAAAAATTATAGGGAATGTCACTGGGGTATTTAGGATTTGGAAACATTAGACAGGAGAGGCCCTGCTGCTGCTTTGTTGACTCTAGATAACTTCTGCCTGATCGCATGTCACCGTGACGTCCACGTGACGTCCACGTTCCATTTGGATATCTTCTCTGTCAACTTTCGATGTTCTTTTCTGAGCCTATGTTGATCACGGCGGAGAGGGAGCGTGAGAAAAAGAGACCACATCAAAGGGAGGTTAATTTTTTTAAATTAAATATGATCGAGCAGAAAAGTGGGACAAATTATTGAAGCGCAAATGTGGGACAAGTTATTAAAGTTTAAGCATTGAATGAAAGGAGGAGCGCATCAATTAAAGAAGAATTTTTTAAATTAAATTCAATGTCATCTATGCAGAGCAGAGGTTTTGTGTACGGCAAAATTGGTAAAATATCACCTTGTAACAGATGATTTTTTGATATTTAGGCCCCTATCACCTATGCAGAGCAGATTTAATCATGGCAAAAATGGTCAAATGTCACCCGAGAATGTAACAGAAAAATTTGTGATTTTTTTTTACCTGTCTACTAGGTATAACAGTGGTATATTACACTTAAAAATTGGTAAATTTCACCCGAAAATGTAACAGACAAATTAGTGAAATGTTTTTACCTGTGTACTAGGTACAGCTGAGGTATATCACACCCAAAAATTGGTGAATTTCACCCGAATATGTAACAGACAAATTAGTGAAATGTTACCTGTCTACTAGGTAGAGCAAGGGTATATCACACCCAAAAATTGGTGAATTTCACCCAAATATGTAACCGACAAATTAATGATTTTTTTTTACCTATCTACTAGGTATAGCAGTGGTATATCACACCCAAAAATGTGTGAATTTCACCCGAATATGTAACAGACAAATTTGTGAAATATTACCTGTCTACTAGGTAGACCAGTGGTATATCACACCCATAAATTGGTGAATTTCAACCGAAAATGTAACAGACAAATTAGTGAATTCTTTTTACCTGACTACTAGTTAGAGCAGTGGTTTATCACACCTAAAAATTTGAGAATTTCACCCGAAAATGTAACAGACAAATTAGTGATTTTTTTTTATCTGTCTACTAGGTATAGCAGTGGTATATCACACCAAAAAATTTGTGAATTTCACCCGAAAATGTAACAGACAAATTAGTGATTTTTTTTCACATGTCTACTAGGTAGACAAATTAGTGAAATAACATAAAATAAAATACGTACAAATAAAAAAACAAAAAACTTGATTTATGATGTGGAGGTCCATATGGAGTAGGAGTTTGAGGAGGCGGTGGACGTAGCGGCGTTGGTGGAAGCAGCGGTGGAGGAGGACAAGGTAGCCAACACTGGTTTTTGGTTAACATTTTTTAAATTTTTTATTTTTTTTTAAATTAGGGTACACTCCAAAAGAGTGTGAAATATCCAAAATACAAGAATGAGCAATTGCGCTGTAGTATAACAATGGCTGGTTAAGGCCAGTATAGATGTCTATTCTGCACAAGGTACGGACAAGTCCTGTGGGATCCATGCCTGGTTCATTTTAATGAACGTGAGCTTGTCCATATTGGCTGTGGACAGGCGGCTGCGCTTGTCTGTGATGACGCCCAGTGGCGTACATGCAGGGGTCGCAGCTGCGACCGGGCCCGGCACTCCAGGGGCCCGGCCGCCTGTCGACCCCCCTGGCCCCTGCAGTCAGTGTTCCCTTACGTCGCCGCTCAAGCTGCTTGCAAAATGTCCGCCGTGCACCTCCTGCCCCGTCTGTCTGCTCCTTCCACTTTATGAATGAAGCAGGCAGGCAGGGCAGGAGGCGCATGATGGAGGGAGAGATGTCACGCACAGGCAGCACAGCAGCAGAAGGGCGGGCAGCGGCGCTCTAGTTCGGCTGCCCACTGCCGGCCATGTGAGGAGTAGTGGAGTGGTGAAGCGGCCACCGCTCAGGAGACTTGTGGAGCAAAATGTCCTGCAGCAGAATTAACTCCCAGAAGGTAGGAGCTGCCCCCGGTGTGTGCACAGCGCCGGGCACTTCACCGGCCCCACCCAAGTGTCCCTGCCTCCTCCCTTCCCCCCACTAATACATTACTTTACTAGAAGACACTTATGGGGATATCTGTGGAGGGCACTGTTGTGGGGGGATCTGTGGAGGGCACTGTTGTGGGGAGATCTGTGGAGGGCACTGTTGTGGGAAGATCTGTGGATGGCACTGCTATGGAGATATCTGTGGATGACACATATATAGCATAAGATGCTATATATCTGTCATCCACAGATATCCCCCATAAATGTCATCCACAGATATCCCCCATAAGTGCCCTCCACAGATATCCCCCATAAGTGCCCTCCACAGATATCCCCCATAACAGTGTGTCCTCCACAGATATCCCCCATAACAGTGCGTCCTCCGCAGATATCCCCCATAACAGTGCGTCTTCCACAGATATCCCCTATAACAGTGCGTCATCCACAGATATCCCCCATAACAGTGCGTCATCCACAGATCCCCCCATAACAGTGTGTTATCCACAGATCCCCCCATAACAGTGAGTCATCCACAGATCGCAGTACAGAAGGATTGCCATCCAAAATCGGCCTGTCCCGCACAAAGCGGTACTGTTGGGAGGCATGTTGGGTGAATTGTAGGGGAGGTAGTGGGGGGGGGTGGAGGCAGGTTGTGGTGGGGAGGCGGCGGCGGGTTGGGGGATGGAGGGGGCCCCATAGATCAGTTTTGCACCGGGGCCCCATGGAATGTGTGTACGCCACTGATGACGCAGGCCAGCACCTCCAAGGCGTAAAGGGCAAGCTCAGGCCATGTGCCCAATTTGGAGACCCAGAAGTTGAAGGGGGCAGACCCGTCATTCAGTATGTGTAGGGGTGTGCACACATACTGCTCCACCATGTTGGTGAAATGCTGCCTCCTGCTAAGACGTTCCATATCAGCTGGTGGTGCTGGTTGTTGTGGCGTGCTGACAAAGCTTTTCCACATTTCAGCTATGCTAACCCTGCCTTCTGAGGTGCTGGCAGTGCCCCAGCTGCGTTGACGACCTCTTCCTCATACTCTGCCTTCGCCTTGTGCTTTCACTGTGCCCCGCTGTCAGGTGGGAATGCCACCAGCAGCGCGTCTACCAGCGTGCGCTTGTACTCGCGCATCTTACGATCACACTCCAGTGAGGGAATTAAGGACGGTTCAGTGTCCTTGTAACGGGGATCCAGCAGCGTGGCCAACCAGTAATCAGCACAAGTTAGAATGTGGGCAACTCAGCGGTCATTGCAGAGACACTGCAGCATGAAATCGCTTATGTGTACCAGGCTGCCCAGAGGCTACGAAAAGCTGTCCTCTGTGGGAGGTGTATCGTCTGTGTCCTCTGTTTCCCCCCAGCCACGCACCAGTGATGGCCATGAGCTGGTCTGGGTGCCACCCTGCTGTGAACATGGTTCCTCCTCCTCCATCTCCTCCTCCTCATCCTCCACCTCGTCATCCATCAGAACTGTGCCCTGGCTGGACAATTGTGTACCTGGCGTTTGTGGGTGCAGGAACCCACCCTCGGAGCCACTTGTGAATGACTGGCCAGAAACCCTATGAAATGATCCCTCTTCTTCCTCCTCCTCCTGTGCCACATCCTCTTCCATCATCGCCAGCAGCGTTTTTTCAAGTTGGCATAAAAGTGGGATAGTAACGCTGAGAACGGCGTTATCGGCACTGGCCATGTTGGTGGAGTAATCGAAACAGCGCAACAAGGAACACAAGTCTCGCATGGAGGCCCAGTCATTGGTGGTGAAGTGGTGCTGTTCCGCAGAGCGACTCACGTGTGCGTGCTGCAGCTAAAAACTCCACTATGGCCTGCTGCTGCTCGCACAGTCTGGCCAGCATGTGCAAGGTGGAGTTCCACCTTGTGGGCATGTCGCATATGAGGCGGTGAGCGGGAAGGCCATAGTTACACTGCAGCTCTGACAGGCGAGCAACAGCAGGGTGAGAACGCTGAAAGCGCACACAGACTGCCCGCACCTTATGCAGCAGCTCTGACATATTGGGGTAATTTTTAAGGAATCTCTGCACCACCAATTTCAGCACATGCGCCAGGCAAGGGATGTTCGTCAAATCGGCTAGTCCCAGAGGTGCTACGAGATTTCGCCCATTATCGCACACCACCAGGCTTGGCTTGAGGCTCACTGGCACAAACCACTCATCGGTCTGTTGTTCTGGGCCCGTCCACTGCCCACTGTCGTTTACCACTGGCTGTGCTGAAGTTGGTGGTGAAGGTGTTACACTGACCGGATGAGGAGCCGGTAGAGGATGAGGAAGCTGAGTAGGAGGAGGAAGCAACAGGAGGCAAACTGAAGCGCCCTGCAATCCTCATGGGGGAAGGACATGCGCCAAACTGCTATCCGGCTCAGGCCCAGCCGCCACTGCATTTACCCAGTGTGTTGTTAGGGAGATATAACCTCCCTGACCGTGCTTACTGGTCCATGTATCCGTAGTGAGGTTCACCTTGCCACAGATGGCGTTGCACAGTGCACACCTGATTTTGTCCCCCACTTGGTTGTGCAGGGAAGGGATGGCTGGGCACGACTTAATGTGGGACCACCGCCACCATAAGGCTTTTAAAGCTCTCCGTCTCCACCAGACGGA
This sequence comes from Bufo bufo, assembly GCF_905171765.1. Lineage (NCBI taxonomy): Eukaryota > Metazoa > Chordata > Amphibia > Anura > Bufonidae > Bufo > Bufo bufo. Next base: position 39,022,130 of record NC_053389.1, read on the forward strand.
ATAACAGCATTTCAAAGGCCAGTCATTTTGAAATGCTTTCATTCAGGGCCAGGGATCGCGGGTGGGTTGGGGGGTACTTCCTCTTCCGCTCCAGTGTTTGGAGGATAGAGAGCTGAACGCTTCAGTGGGATATTGTGGAGATGCTTGTTGACCCAGGTGGTGGTGTTGCTGGCAAATCCTCTGTTTGCGGGGTGGCAGGTGCCACTGTCACTCCAGAGGTGGATGAAGAGTTTGAGACTGCAGCAGAAGAGGAAGCAGGAGGAGCCAGAGACCTTTCTTTGTTTTTGAGGTGTCTACTCCACTGCAGCTCGTGCTTTGAACTTAGATGCTGAGTCATGTAGGTTGTGCTCAGGTTGAGAACGGTTATGCCTCGCTTCAGGCTCTGATTGCACAGCGTGCAAACCACTCGTGTCTTGTCGTCAGCACATTGTCTGAAGAACTGCCACTCCAGGGAACTCCTTGGAGCTGGCTTTGGTGTGCTCGGTCCCTTGCTGCGATGGGCAGTAGCAGGTGTACTGTCTAGGGGACGGCCGCTCCGCTTTTGCACCCTGCTCCTTCTGCTGTGCTGGTGGCTCTGTGGGACCACCTCCACTTCCTCCGAACTACACAGGTCACTCGCATGACCTTGATTCCATGTGGGGTCGAGGACCTCATCATCCTCCACATCATCTTCCACCCAGTCTTCACCCCTGCCCTCCTTGTCGGTCTGCACACTTTCGAAAGCCCCAGCAGTTGGCACCTGTGTTTCATCATCATCCGAGATGTGCTGCGATGGTCCTCCCATGTACTCATCTTGAAACATAAGTGGTTGGGCATCGGTGCACTCAATCTCTTCCACTTCTGGGGCACGGATAGGTGGATGGCCCTGGGAAACCCTGCTAACAGAGTCATCAAAAAGCAGAAGAGACTGAAGCATGACTTGGGGCCCAGACTGCTTGGCTGATTTGCAAGGGGGTGAGGTGAAAGACTGATGGATATCGGCTGCAGGTGCCAACTCTTATCTTTCAGCAGGAGACTGGGTGGGAGACAATGTGAAGGAACTAGAAGCACTGTCAGCAACCCAATCTACTATCGTCTGTACTTGTTCTGGCCTCACCATTCGTAGAGCCGCATTAGGCCCGACCAAATACCGCTGCAGGTTCTGTCGCCTACTCGCACCTGAGGAAGGTGTTTCACTTGTGCGTGTAGCTGGCACAGATCGACCACGTCCTCTAACTGCAACAGGAGCTCCACCAGCAGCACCACGACCGGGGCCACGTCCCTTAGTTGACGCTCTCCTCATATTTCTCAAATTTAGGTTCTTGCCCTAAATGGGTGTTTTTTTAATAGCAGAATAGAACAACAGTATCTAAAGGGTGTATCTCACAATGACATATGCAGCAAAGGCTGCAAAATTAAGATGTTTTCCCTAAATGGGTGTTTTTTTAATAGCAGAAAAGTACAACAGTATCTAATTGGTGTATCTCACACGTACAGATGCAGGCTAGGCCGCAATTTAAGATTTGTGCCCATAATGGGTGTTTTTTTAATAGCAGAATAGAACGACAGTATCTAAAGGGTGTATTTCACAATGACATATGCAGCAAAGGCTGCGAATTAAGATTTTTGCCCTAAATGGGTGTTTTTCTAATAGCAGAATAGAACAACAGTTTCTAAATGGTGTATCTCATACGTATAGATGCAGACTACGCCGCAATTTAAGATTTTTGCCCTAGATGGGTGTTTTTTTTAATAGCAGAATAGAACGACAGTATCTAAAGAGTGTATCTCACAATGACATATGCAGCAAAGGCTGCAAAATTTATTTTTTTGCCCTAAATGGGTGTTTTTTTTAATAGCAGAATAGAACAACAGTATCTAAAGGGTGTATCTCACACGTACAAATGTAGACTAGGCCGGAAATTAAGATTTTTGCCCAAAATGGGTGTTTTTTTAATAGCAGAATAGAACAACAGTATGTAAAGGGTGTATCTCACAATGACAGAAGCAGCAAAGGAAGCAATATTAAGTATTTTGCCCAAAAAGGTGTTTTTTTTACTAACAGAATATGACAGCAGTATATAACACTTGAATTTCACATGTGCAGATGCAGCAAGGGCTGTAAAATTGTGTATTTTGCCCAAAAAGGGTGATTTTTTAAAACCCAGAAAATTATAGCTGTATTTCTAGCTTAAATTGCACACTGACTAATGCGGCAGAGGCCCCAGATGGAGGGTATTGCCAAAAATGGGTGTTTTTTCAAAGCCAGAATATTATTGCAGTATTTCAAGCTTGGATTTGTATGTCACAAAAGCACATATGCTGTGCTGATGCACTGAGCTTGAATCAAATTGCCACCGCCGCCCACCTAACTAACAGACGGATAAAAGTTCTTTTTCTCTGTCACTGGGCTCAGGGCAGGGTAAAAAGATTGTGCACTGCACCCACACAACTAAATCTATGTAGATCGCTTAGTTCAATTGGAGTTCTGATCACAGATTCTGTCCTATTCTCTCCCTCACAGCAGCATCATCCTCTCCCTACACTAGTAACAGCAGAGTGACATGAAACGCTACGTGACTCCAGCTTATATAGAGGCTGGGTCACATGCTGCACTGGCCAATCACAGCCATGCCATTAGTAGGCATGGCTGTAATGGCTTCTAAGGGCACACAGTTAAACGCTTGTTGATTGGCTGCTCTGCAGCCTTTCAAAAGTGCCAAGAAATCGCCAAACACCGAACCCGAACCTTTACAGAAATGTTCGGGTTTGGGTCCGGGGTCCAAAAATCCTAAAGTTCGGTACGAACCCGAACTTTACAGTTCGTGTTCGCTCAACCCTAGTTGTAGTGTTTCTGGATTTAGCAAAAGCTATTGATACTGTCCCTCATAGAGGTTTAATAGGTAAAATAAGGTAGATTTAGAGTTTGCCAAACGACATCTAAAAAAGCCTTCACAGTTCTGGAACAAAATCCTATGGACAGATGAGACCAAGATCAACTTGTACCAGAGTGATGGGAAGAGCATAATATGAAGAAGGAAAGGAACTGCTCATGACCCTAAGCATACCACCTCATCAGTGAAACATGGTGGTGGTAGTGTAATGCCGTGGGCATGTACGGCTGCCAATGGAACTGGTTCTCTTGTATTTATTGATGATGTGACTGCTGACAAAAGTAGCAGGATGAATTCTGAAGTGATTCGGGCAATATTATCTGCTCATATTCAGCCAAATGCTTCAGAACTCATTGGACGGTGCTTCACAGTGCAGATGGACAATGATCCAAAAGCAACCAAAGAGTTTTTTAAGGGAAAGAAGTGGAATGTTATGCAATGGCCAAGTCAATCACCTGACCTGAATCCGATTGAGCAGGCATTTCACTTGCTGAAGACAAAACTGAAGGGAAAATGCCCCAAGAACAAGCAGGAACTGAAGACAGGTGCAGTAGAGGCCTGGCAGAGCATCACCAGGGATGAAACCCAGCGTCTGGGGATGTCTATGCGTTTCAGACTTCAGGCTGTAATTGACTGCAAAGGATTTGCAACCAAGTATTAGAAAGTGAAAGTTTGATTTATGATTATTATTCTGTCCCATTACTTTTGGTCCCTTAACAAGTGGGAGGCACATATGCAAACGGTTGTAATTTCTACACCATTCACCTGATTTGGCTGTAAATACCCTCAAATTAAAGCTGACAGTCTGCAGGTAAAGCACATCTTGTTTGTTTTATTTTTAAATCCATTGTGGTGGTGTATAGAGCCAAAAATGTTAGAATTGTGTCGATGTCCCAATATTTATGGACCTGACTGTATATGTGTACTGTATGTATACTGTATGTATATGTGTATGTGTACTATGTGTATGTATACTGTATGCATATGTGTATGTGTACTGTATGTACACTCACCTAAAGAATTATTAGGAACACCTGTTCTATTTCTCATTAATGCAATTATCTAGTCAACCAATCACATGGCAGTTGCTTCAATGCATTTAGGGGTGTGGTCCTGGTCAAGACAATCTCCTGAACTCCAAACTGAATGTCAGAATGGGAAAGAAAGGTGATTTAAGCAATTTTGAGCGTGGCATGGTTGTTGGTGCCAGAAGGGCCGATCTGAGTATTTCACAATCTGCTCAGTTACTGGGGTTTTCACGCACATCCATTTCTAGGGTTTACAAAGAATGGTGTGAAAAGGGAAAAACATCCAGTATGTGGCAGCCCTGTGGGCAAAAATGCCTTGTGGATGCTAGAGGTCAGAGGAGAATGGGCCGACTGATTCAACCTGATAGAAGAGCAACGTTGACTGAAATAACCACTCGTTACAACCGAGGTATGCAGCAAAGCATTTGTGAAGCCACAACACGCACAACCTTGAGGCGGATGGGCTACAACAGCAGAAGACCCCACCGGGTACCACTCATCTCCACTACAAATAGGAAAAAGAGGCTACAATTTGCACGAGCTCACCAAAATTGGACTGTTAAAGACTGGAAAAATGTTGCCTGGTCTGATGAGTCTCGATTTCTGTTGAGACATTCAAATGGTAGAGTCGGAATTTGGCGTAAACAGAATGAGAACATGTATCCATCCTCTGATGGCTACTTCCAGCAGGATAATGCACCATGTCACAAAGCTCGAATAATTTCAAATTGGTTTCTTGAACATGACAATGAGTTCACTGTACTAAAATGGCCCCCACAGTCACCAGATCTCAAGCCAATAGAGCATCTTTGGGATGTGGTGGAACGGGAGCTTCGTGCCCTGGATGTGCATCCCTCAAATCTCCATCAACTGCAAGATGCTATCCTATCAATATGGGCCAACATTTCTAAAGAATGCTATCAGCACCTTGTGGAATCAATGCCACGTAGAATTAAGGCAGTTCTGAAGGCAAAAGGGGGTCCAACACCGTATTAGTATGGTGTTCCTAATAATTCTTTAGGTGAGTGTATATCTGTACGTGTACTATGTATATGTGTATGTGTACTGTATGTATACTGTATGTATGTGTATGTGTACTGTATGTGTACTGTATGTACAGATGCAACTTCGTTAGCGCTCCTCTTTTTTGCATATAGTTACAAACGTAACGCGATTTTCTCTTCTTCACAATAGCAATACATAACATGGCCAGTAGATGGCAGTGTTGAGTACAAAATGAAGCAGTAGTATTCGAATCTGGATATACTGTAACCCTTACCCGTTTTGCTATCATCATGATGTATTATATGGTATCGGCAGTGTTTTAAGGTTAAGAAGGAGGGTAATACTTGCTCACAGATGTAGCAGAGCTGCAGCGAATCGAGTGACTATGTAAAAGTGTAAAGGACAAACTCAGCTCGGTGATCTCTGCCAGCTTTGGTACTTTCAAAATCAGACCGGCAGCCCAAAGCGTTCAAAAGTGCAACCCACCCACCCCCCCCCCCCTTATGTTAAACTTTTCTACGAAATGCGTGAGCGTAAAATAAAAAAGCCTAATGCGATATAGAGACATAGTCCGGGGAGGTCCCTGGAAGTGGAGCCGCCTGAGCCTTTTTATTAAAACAAACATATACAGCGCCTCACCTCCAGCCTCAACTAGACTGATAAATTACTCTGCTCCACTACTTTAATTATGTATATGGGATGCAAAATAAATCACCCAACTGCAGCACCTCAATCAATCACTTTTAAATGATAATTGTGTCTGGGTGAATCAATCTTTTCATTTCTGACATTTTGCTAATTTTAGTTCTTCCGTGGTAATGCTATGCCAGGCGGAGTCCTAATGGCCATTCCCATTAATAACACTAGGTTTCATTCATAGAGCACTGCAGCCAATGGGATACATTTTCCCATGGTCACGAGAGCCAATCAGGGACAGTCCCCAGGTAATTAAGGTTAATTGCTGATGACAGGTTGTCAAAACACTGGTTTCAAAATGTATCCCATTGGTTGCCTATTCAGTATTCTATGAATGAAACCTATTTTTAGTAATGTGAATGGCCAGAGGAGGGCATGTGACTCTTTCAGCCAATGAAAACACTCCTCCAGGGTATATAAGGACCAGCCAGAAAAGAAAATGGCAGTCCCCTTTATGTTTAAAGTCGAAATACTGACCTTTTGTTTTTTATTGACCCTTATATATGGGTTTTGCTATGGACATGAGATATGACCCGATCCAGCCCACATTTTTCTGATACCTACCTGCTTGTTAGTGTGGGACACTGTGAATACACTTTATTTCAACTTAATTGAGACTTTGGATCCTTGCTGAACTCACAGCACTTATTTTACGTGTGATCCTCATGCAATACATGTACTTATAAATAACAAGGATGTGGGGAGATAGGTACTGAACTGCATTTATGTATTTGCCATTATAGCGATAAATAATGTTGATTTATTGATATCTATGGTATAAAAAACATATTTGTACTGTATGTATTTTTTTTTATTTAATTAGGCGATTAGGCTATCTTTTTATGCTTATTTTTTATTTTTTTTTACATTTTTAATCATTAGTAGTATGTTATCTCACAGTGCTATTTGTTAAATAAACTTAGATGCAAGACCAGCAGAGGGTGTGCACACCAAAAAGTTTTACTTTTAGGGTACTTTCACACTAGCGTTTTTATTTTCCGGCGCTGAGTTCCGTCCTAGGGGCTCAAATCCGGAAAAGAACTGATCAGTTTTATCCCCATGCATTCTGAATGGAGAGTAATCCGTTCAGGATGCATCAGGATGTCTTCAGTTCAGTCTTTTTGACTGATCAGGCTTTTCAGAAAAACGTAGCATGCTGTATTTTTACCTCCGGCCAAAAATCCTGAACACTTTGACTGAACGCCGGATCCGGTCTTTTTCTCATTGACTTGCATTAACGCCGGATCTGGCGCTGTGTGTTCAGTCAAACCGGATCCGGCTTTTGCATGTTAAACCCGAAAAATGTGAAGAAAAAGTTAAAGTCAATAAATGGCGGATCCGTTTTTTCCAATACATTTTTTCATTGTGATCAAAATCCTGATCAGGATTCAAATGTAATCCGTTTTCATACAATTTTCCGGATCCGGCGGCCAGTTACGGTGTCGGAATTGAACGCCGGATTAAAACAACGCTAGTGTGAAAGTAGCCTTAGATCGATAACGGGGGTAGATAGCATAATAATATCATACTTGGTTTGGATTGCACCAGTATGATATTAATAAGCGCTATAGCTGGGTTATATTACTGCCTGTGTAATTTTAACATATTCTTATATGTACCGATCATATTTTTTAAATAAAAAAAATACATACAGTACAAATATGTTTTCTATACCATAGATATCAATAAATCAACATTATTTATCAGATAGTATATACAGTACACTGGAGATTACAAGACTAATAAAAGTGTGAAATAGATATAGTGTTTTGTACAGTATAATGTACATAGATAGGTAGGTAGAAAAGAGGAGGAAGGAGTACAAAGACTGTGGCATTGAATTTCCATTAACCCAGTTGCCGTACAATGCGTGCACCCATCCCCCAAATTTCCTATTCATTGTTCACCAGGGAAACTCCTTTTGTATGTACTTGCAACCTTAATGTATCGCACTGACCACTGCGTTCTTCCACTCCTACTATTACCCCACTTCCCCTGACGAAGCCACACAGTGGCAAAACATGTCGGGAGGGGTGTTACAGTGTAGAGCTTAACTTTTAGACAGTTTTGCAGCAAGGAGTTTCATTGTAGCTAACGAAGCAGCTTAGGGCAAGTTAGAATCGGTGTATGAATAGTGGATAGGTATATAGGGAATTAGTAAACAGCCGCGACTGGAATTACTGGCAGAAGATAGGGTTAATATAGCAGTATAAGCTAATCTCAGCTAATGGAATGGAAGCACGCAGTGGTCAGTGCAATACATTAAGGTTGCAAGTACATACAAAAGGATCGACTAATGGTGTACATTGCAGTATTATACCTCAGTATCGCTGACTACACTGCCTGCGCCTGACTCTGGTGAACAGCTGATGTGTGTGTAGGGCTCGCAAAGCTGGCCACGCACAGATAGACTGCTGGGTTGATCGAATATAGTAAAATACCCATATCCCTGCCAGACTCAATTTTGGCACAGTACGTTAATGCAATATATCTATCCTCACTAACTATTGACATCAACCTGTCTACTACAGAAATATAAATATAACACCTGAATAGGTGTCTATAATTACTGAATAAGGGGACAGGATCCCTTGGTTGCCGCTGGTAATTACTAGCAGCTACTAGTTCAGTAGATATAAAACCCCACTACACACTGACAATTTGAAACATATTTTTTTCTATTACACTTATGTTTAAAGAATGATGAAATAAAGATATATATTTTAATATTAGATAGAGAGCCTGTGGATGCTTGCGATTTTCACGCAACCCCATTCACTTCTATGGGGCCTGCGTTGCTTGGAAAACGCACAAAGAGGAGCATGCTGCGATTTTCACGCAACGCACAAGTGATGCGTGAAAATAACTGCTTATCTGCACAGCCCCATAGAAATGAATGGGTCCGGATTCAGTGCGGGTGCACTGCGTTCACCTCACGCATTGCAGATGCACGGAAATCTCGCCCGTGTGAAAGGGGCCTTACAAGTGGAGTACGTGTTTATTAACTAAAATCAGGAAAATAGCTAAAATAATGACCAGCAATAAAAAAGGGCAATGAATAAAAAGTTGCAATAAATTTAAACTAGTGATAGATCCAGGAGCATACACAAACAAATAAATTAATATCCCATAAATATCATAGTTTATGTAGCAGCACCTGAGTTAAATAGTGTTCCAATTGACAGAGGGGAATAAGACAAGTTCAGTTCCCTTCCATATTGTAATATAATTGTAGCAGCATAGAATAGGAGAATAGAGAATATATATATATGTATCCAAGTTCACAGCAATTTGTTGCAGTATAGACAAGGTGGCAGTAGTTGGTAAGTAACTATCAATGTCAGCGCTTCGATCTTTTAATGGAATTTGCCATATAACAGAGACAGCAGGCTGTTAGTGAAGGACCTATTTATGGGATAATAATTTATTTGTTTGTGTATGCTCCTGGATCTATCACTATTTTATATGTGTTGCTATTTTTTATTCATTGCTATTTTTTATTGCTGGTCATTATTTTAGCTATTGTCCTGATTTAAGTTAATAAACACGTACTCCACTTGTAAGTGTTGCCTGCTACTATTTATTTATTTACAACTAGATTGGGTGAGTCTTTCAGCAGTGCACCTATCCATTATTACTCCTGGTTGAGCAAGCCAATATTTTTAAATGTGAAAAACTTGCATTCATTTTTAAATTATTATTTTTGCATTTTTCCTATTTACATACATTTACATATATTTTATTGATTTATTTATATAAGGACCAGTCAGAAAAGAAAATGGCAGTCTACATTTTTTGGGAGGCAGAGATACTGTCCTTTTTTATTTTTTATTTACCCTGGATATTCTGGAGCGTTTCCTGACCTCCTGTCATAAGGCCCATTAACCCTTTCATCCCCTTGCTTCCATCACAGTTCTACAGTACCTCACGCTGAGCGGCAGTATAACCAGAAGCGCAGTGAAAGGCACCAGCAGTGAAAGGGTTTCCAGCAGGAAAATAACCTGCACTTTCAGCCATCTGCAGACAATACCCCCCTTGCCCCAAACAGGGAGTTCCTTTTGTCTCCGGGCTTTCAGTGAATGGGAGGGCAGGGCATCAGTGTGATAGATCAGAGATATATGTGTTTATACATGTGTGCATATGTGTGTGTATATATGTGTGTGTCTGTGTATACATGCATGTATGTATATATATGTTTGTGTGTGTATATAAATATATATACATATATATATATATATTTATTATGTGTGTGTGTATATATATATATATATATATATATATATACATATTATAATTATATTATTATTATTTATATTATAACATAACTTGTAATATATTTTATATTTGCAAAAAATGCATTGCCAGTTATCAATAATATCAGTTTTTACATTTCTATCAAGTCATGCATTGCGATTGGTAGTGGAACTATGTATATACACAATATACTGCTGCACTGGAAATAAATATAACATAAAACACTTCTGAGGACTTAAGCTTATATTAGCAAATCGAATGTTAGTCAGTTCCTGTAAAGAGCCTTTGTTCTGCTAAAGAAAGTACTGTGAGCACTACTCCCTTTTTTTTCTTGGAGAGCAATAGATACCTGAATATATAAATGTAATTACAAACATATAATATACATTCACTAAAGAATTATTAGGAACACCTGTTCTATTTCTCATTAAAGGGTTTCTATCACTTCCTATGACATATTTAGGTGTCAGACACTAGCGATCCACTAGTGTCTGCTCTAACAAACCATCCTAATATGATAGGCTTTGGGGCAGCCGTTTTGCTAAAATAACAACTTATATCTATATGCTAATGAGCCACTAGGTGCTATGGGGGCGTCATTAGCACCTAGAGGCTCCGTCTACCTTCATAAACTGTTGCCGCCCATCGCGTCCCTCCAGCCCACCCATCTCCTGCTGAATGCGATCCTCTCCGTGCGCGTCTCTGTTCTGCGCATGCGCAGTGAATGTCTGACCGCTTCCCTGCTCAGACATCTCCACTGCGCCTGTTCCTCGGAGCACTATTATGTCATCGGCGCAGGCGCAGTGGAGATGTCTGAGCAGGGAAGCGGTCAGACATTCACTGCGCATGCGCAGAACAGAGACGCGCACGGAGAGGATCTCATTCAGCAGGAGATGGGCGGGCTGGAGGGACGCGCTGGGCGGCGGCAGTGTATGAAGGTAGACGGAGCCTCTAGGTGCTAATGACGCCCCCATAGCACCTAGAGGCTCATTAGCAGATAGATATAAGTTGTTATTTTAGCAAAACGGCTGCCCCAAAACCTATCATATTAGGATGGTTTGTTAGAGCAGACACTAGCGGATCGCTAGTGTCTGACACCTAAATATGTCATACCAAGTGATAGAAACCCTTTAATGCAATTATCTAGTCAACCAATCACATGGCAGTTGCTTCAATGCATTTAGGGGGGTGGTCCTGGTCAAGACAATCTCCTGAACTCCAAACTTATTGTCAGAATGGGAAAGAAAGGTGATTTAAGCAATTTTGAGCATGGCATGGTTGTTGGTGCCAGACGGGCCGGTCTGAGTATTTCACAATCTGCTCAGTTACTGGGATTTTCACGCACAACCATTTCTAGGGTTTACAAAGAATGGTGTGAAAAGGGAAAAACATCCAGTATGCGGCAGTCCTGTGGGCAAAAATGCCTTGTGGATGCTAGAGGTCAGAGGAGAATGGGCCGACTGATTCAACCTGATAGAAGAGCAACGTTGACTGAAATAACCACTCGTTACAACCGAGGTATGCAGCAAAGCATTTGTGAAGCCACAACACGCACAACCTTGAGGCGGATGGGCTACAACAGCAGAAGACCCCGCTGGGTACCACTCATCTCCACTACAAATAGGAAAAAGAGGCTACAATTCTCACGAGCTCACCAAAATTGGACTGTTGAAGACTGGGAAAATGTTGCCTGGTCTGATGAGTCTCGATTTCTGTTGAGACATTCAAATGGTAGAGTCCGAATTTGGCGTAAACAGAATGAGAATATGTATCCATCCTCTGATGGCTACTTCCAGCAGGATAATGCACCATGTCACAAAGCTCGAATAATTTCAAATTGGTTTCTTGAACATGACAATGAGTTCACTGTACTAAAATGGCCCCCACAGTCACCAGATCTCAAGCCAATAGAGCATCTTTGGGATGTGGTGGAACAGGAGCTTCATGCCCTGGATTCTAAACATTTCTAAACATTTCTAAAGAATGCTATCAGCACCTTGTTGAATCAATGCCGCGTAGAATTAAGGCCGTTCTGAAGGCAAAAGGGGGTCCAACACCGTATTAGTATGGTGTTCCTAATACATTTTTAGGTGAGTGTATGTCTGGGCTATGGGGTAGAGTGGCAAGACGAAAGCCTTTTCTTACGAAGAAAAACATTCAAGCCAGGCTACATTTTGCAAAAACACATCTGAAGTCTCCCAAAAGCATGTGGGAAAAGGTGTTATAGTCTGATAAAACCAAGGTTGAACATTTTGGCCATAATTCCAAAAGATATGTTTGGAGCAAAAACAACACTGCACATCACCAAAAGAACACCATACCCACAGTGAAGCATGGTGGTGGCAGCATCATGCCAAGGGGCTGTTTTTCTTCAGCTGGAACTGGGGCCTTAGTTAAGCTAGAAGGAATTATGAACAGTTCCAAATACCAGTCAATATTGGCACAAAACCTTCAGGCTTCTGTTAGAAAGCTGAACATGAAGAGGAACTTCATCTTTCAGCATTACAACGACCCAAAGCATACATCCAAATCAACAAAGGAACGGCTTCAACAGAAGAAGATTAAAGTTTTGGAATGGCCCAGCCAGAGCCCAGACCTGAATCCGAGTGAAAATTTGTGGGGTGATCTGAAGAGGGCTGTGCACAGGAGATGCCCTCGCAATCTGACAGATTTGGAGTGTTTTTGCAAAGAAAAGTGGGCAAATCTTGGCAAGTCAAAATGTGCCATGCTGATAGACTCATACCCAAAAAGATTGAGTGCTGTAATAAAATCAAAAGGCGCTTCAACAAAGTATTAGTTTAAGGGTGTGCACACTTATGCAACCATATTATTTTATTTTATTTTATTTTTTTCCCTCTACCTAAAAGATTTCAGTTTGTTTTTCAATTGAGTTGTAAAGGTTATAGGTCACATTAAAGGTAGGAAAAAGTTCTGAAATCATTTATCTTTGACTCATTTTTTTACATCACAGAAACCTGACATTTTAACAGGGGTGTGTAGACTTTTTATATCCACTGTATATATATATTGTAAGGGATGGTGAAAAAAATATACACTGAAGAAAATGGTGGCTCACTAACTGTTCCACGTTTGGAAGGTGCACTGCCCCACAGCACTCCCAAATGCTGGTAAGAGTGATTGGATAAATTTTAAGAGGATTTGGGGGTTACTCGATATATGGCAAATAATGGACAGGTGTATAAGGGTTTATCAAAGGATACTTTATCAGATATACTCACTAAACATGATTAAAAATGATTAATAACATAGTTAATAGTAAAACCATGATCAATGGTAAAAATCATAATCATATTAGACGTCTAGTAACATATGGTGAGAAAACGTGCAAATTGGCAAGATAGCAGCAAATTTGATTGATTGGTGAATTAGATGGTTGTTCACCACAGTCTCAATAGGCTCCTATCTGAGGAGACAAGTCAGTTGGATGAATACAATGTGTGTATCGCAGTGGTATCCACACAATAGGACTCAGTTTTAGAATCTCTCTTAGGATTCTACCACATATGCTGGATGAGGAAAGACCAATTATCAGACAGTATTCTTATTGGTACGGTGCAGTACTTTACCGCTCTTGACGTCCGCTTTTGGCGATCCACTTGTACAAGGTGAAGTTAATCTTCGCTGTAGACTGCGAGGGCCTGTGTAGTGTTGGTCCCTGCTGTGACCTGCAAGGACCTGTGTGGCGTCCCACGTGGTTCTCGAGCGGGTCACGTGATCAAGGGTTTAGGCCGAGCTTTATTCCATATTTGGGTACAAAGGTCTTTTTACAAATATTGTTAGGTTTCCCGGGTATATATTCATGCGTACCAGAGCGCTCTTTCTTGGTAGCTCTTCCTTGATATTCCCTCACTGTTATTTACCAAACGCGTTTCGGGGTAGAAAAACCCCTTCCTCAGTGGTTTAAACAGTGATGTTCCGAGCTCTTCCTTTTATATAGTGTCTATGGATATTGCAATGTATGCTGGGACAGTGAGGGATTTTTGGAAAGCATGGAAACGGATCCCGATATATTGTACCGGGACTCACATGTAGATTAATAATAAATCATTGTCCATCATATTAGATTGTGACATTATTCCGCACATATTCTCATTCATGATTTCCATCATAGCATCCTAAGGGCAGTTGTATGTATACTAATTGTCCTTTTTCTGTGTTTTTTCTTGCCATAGAATAAAAGCATCAAAAAAGCTTTAACAAATGTTTAAGACCATTAAAACATGAGACCATTTGTATAAAATATCAATATAGATGTAAAAGATCAAAGAGGGCCAAAAAACGCACATGCAATTTCTGTGCGTTTTCAATGCGTTTATTTCTCAAAAAAAGGCTTGTATATATGTGGGAAGGCTTGTTTATATGCCTGCTGGTATCAAAATACACGTAATTGATAAAATAATGAGGTGCATTAGTGCTATGAAGGAGGCAAAAACGCACATGCTATTCCTGTGCGTTTGCAATGTGTTTTCTATCTACCTGTTTGGTTCAAATCCATATTTATGTTTGTATGTATATGTACACACATATATATATATATATATATATATATATATATATATATATATATGTATTATACATATATGTATAGTTGCTGGTTATTAACTGTGTCAAAATAAACTTGAGTGGTAAAGTGATAAAGTGCAATTGTGAATCCATTATGACATGGAACATTTATTATGATACATATAGAAACCAACAGAACGCACATGCGCTTCCTGTGCGTCTTCGATATCCTTTTTCTACAGTTGATAGGAGGCAATCTGGAACTGTGTCTCATTGGGTCACTACGTCTCATTGGATTAAGCTCCTTGTTCAATTCAGATGTACATGAGTGATAAGATGTACAGGTATAGATGGATATGAATGAGTGTTAATGGGGGCGCAGGCCTACCAGGAAGGGGAGATCTGGGTGCTGGGAAACAGCCGGACACAGATGTCACATTCCTAATAGGCCGTCGCCCCATTACAAAAATCCAAAGAGTTCCATTTCAGCATTTAAACCCTTTGGAATCAGAGTGTCGAAATCAAAAATCCTCTTTGATTCAGTTCTAGACATCTGGAGGATGTGATTCCCCCCTCTCCATGGGTGTTTGACTTTTTCAAGTGCCGTATATACAAGAGTAGATGGATCATTGTTATGGTAATCCCTATAATGTTTGGATAGAGAATGTAATTTGTATCCTTTCCTTATGTTTGTAACATGCTCTGATATTCTCTTCTTTAGGGTTATTTTTGTTCTCCTTATGTACTGTTTATGACATGGACATTCAATCAAATATATTATATTTATAGAGTCACATGTTAAGCCCTCTTTGATGTCAAGTGAAAAAGAGTTCTGTGTCGACAATACCTTTACAGTTTTCTTGGGGAAAGAAGTAATCCTACAATTAGAGCAACGTTCACATCTATGGAAACCATTAAAAGATAACCAATTTTGTTTATTTGAAATGGTTTTGTTTTTTACCAAAGGGGCAATTTTTAAGCCCTAATTGGGGACCTTGGTATAGGTAATCTGAGGTGTACTTGTGAGCATTGGTCCGATTATCTTGTCCCCAAGTAGATGATGCCAATATTTTTTAATAATTCTTTCTGTAACTTTATATTGTGCATGAAACGGTAAGATCATTCTCAAGGTTTCATCCATCATTTGTGTCTGCCTGGGAACAAAAAAATCTTCCCTTTTCATTGTTCTAACTGCTCCCAAGGATTCCTCCAACACATGAATAGGATAATCTTTATTGAGGAACTGTTGTTTTAGGGTCTCAGCTTCTATTTCAAAATGCTCATCTTGGGTGCAGTTGCGTTTCAACCTTCTAAATTGACTTTTTGGGACATTTATCAACCATCTGGGCAGATGGCAACTAGTATATAGTATATAACCGTTTTTTGCCACTGGTTTATGGTGGGTACTACACAGTTGTCTATCCTCCTCCACCTTCATATCAAGATCTAGAAACTGTATATTCGTATTACTAGTGGTGGAGGTGAATTTTAGGTTTTTGTCATTTAGATTTATATTTTCGAGGAAAACAGCTAAGGCCATAGGTGTGTCCTGCCACACAAAAATAATATCATCTATATAGCGCCCTCAGAGTACCAGACTCGTCCCCAGCAGTGGTTGTATGACGGCAGATTCCCACTGTGCCATAAATGAATTGGCATAACTGGGGGCGAATCTGGTACCCATGGCGGTGCCTTGGCGTTGTACATAAAAGGTGAAATAGTTATGGGTCTATATATATTTAACCCCTTTTATTAAAAAAAGATATTTGTTCCCCTTTCATAGTATTGTTTGAAACAAGTTGTTGATGGAGAGCCTCCAGTCATTGTGTGTGATCAATAATTGTGTACAGGGAATTTACGTCCAACGTACCCAAAATCCATTCCTTTTTGTAGTTGATTTCCTCCAATATTTTAATTATATCAGTTGTGTCCTTGATGTATGAAGGTATGTTTTTTACAACAGGCTGTATCAGTTTATCAATATATCTAGACAAAATGGAAGAGATGGAATTGATCCATGATATTATGGGTCTTCCTGGGGACTTTCTCAAATCTTCATGGATTTTGGGAATACAATATAGTACCGGTAGTCTTTTCTGGGTGTCCATAATATATTTAGCTTCCTGTTCTAAAAGGATACCAGAGACAGTGCCCTTTTTACCATATTGTACAAGTCGTTTAAAATGTTCCTCTGTGGGGTCTTGTTTAAGTTTGACTTGTCTCCTCAGATAGGAGCCTATTGAGACTGTGGTGAACAACCATCTAATTCACCAATCAATTGAATTTGCTGCTATCTTGCCAATTTGCACGTTTTCTCACCATATGTTACTAGACGTCTAATATGATTATGATTTTTACTATTGTTCATGGTTTTACTATTAACTATGTTTTTAATCATTTTTAATCATGTTTAGTGAGTATATCTGATAAAGTATCCTTTGATAAACCCTTATACACCTGTCCATTATTTGCCATATATCGAGTGACCCCCAAATCCTCTTACAATTTATCCAATCACTCTTACCAACATTTGGAAGTGCTGTGGGGCAGTGCACCATCCAAACATGGAACAGTGAGTGAGCCTCCATTTTTTTCTGTGTATATTTTTTTTTCACCATCCCTTTTTGGCTGAGCTCCCACTAATCCATCATGGATATTTGGCAACATATGGACAGTAAATACAAGATGATCGAAACCTACAATTTCAATACATCTGTAGAAAATTGTGATAAACCTGAGGAAAATATTGATGAATGTTTTTGCAATTTAGAAAAGCTCCTACACAAGCAGCTACGAAAAAAATGGGAAATAAGAGCTCTAAATCAATATATACCGAGTTTTGATCCCTAAAGACTTAACACTAACCAAAACACCAGCGTCAGACTTATTAAATGACACTTTCAAAAAAGAGTGGGACACTTTCCTCAAGGCACAATCTAGTAATTTGATCCACATTATTATTAATAGACGTACACAAATTTTGGCTGACATTATGGAACAAATGACGGATTTGAAAAAAACTGTAGATCAATTCCCAAACACAGAACAAGTACATAAATGGCAACAAAGAATATGTAGAAATTTGGACACATTAGAAAAAGAGATTATAAATAAAAAGTCCAAAAAATTGAAAAACTCTAGCACAAATGATGTTTGCAACACGATTACAGAGGAGGATACCAATAATGAACCTATACAATCACAAGGGACACATGATACAAACAAGAGGGAATATTCGAACCAATATAATATATCCACTTCCAACCGATATGAGTCACTCTCCTCTCCCCTTTTTTTAGACCATACCCCCCCCCCCCACCACAGGACCAAATCGAAGAGAACTCGCACACCAACCCCGACAAGAAAAAATATGAGGGAACACAGGCAGCCACACCAATACAATTTAAGACAACAAACACCTGTGAGGGACATACCACAGAGACAGAACCACAATCACCATTACCCATCACAGAATCATTATGTACCTCGGAACTACGAAATGAGGGAACACACAAGGACACAGTCGTACACAAACGAAGGAAGATTCGCAGAGGAAGGCACTCTAAGAAGAAACAGGCACAATCAACAAAAACCATATTGAATGTAGTTAATCTGAGCAATGCCCAATTCACAAATGCACAAATAACTTTACTCAACAAAGGTTTAAAATATGCCCCTACTGCCAAGTTAGACGAGTTCTCTATCTATATAGGGGTGGAGAAATTTGTCAGAAAACTATGTTTAAAAACTAATGGGGATGCAGATAGTGCCAGTTACCAACATACAAATCTGAAGGTGACTTCAAAAAGATACCGAAAGCAAGAAATTAGCCACCAAATAGCAACCTTCAAAAAATGTGTGGAAAATGACCTGAGGTGAATAACGGGACATAATATAAAACATAACCTCACTAGAAAGGAAATAGAGGCGATAAAACAGTTGCAATCAATTAATGAAATCACAATAAGACCAGCTGATAAGGGGGGAGCTATTGTGATCCTCAACACAGATGATTATATACAGGAATGTTTAAGAGAGTTAGAGGATGGGATCACATACATCAAACTTAAACAAGACCCCACAGAGGAATATTTTAAACGACTTGTACAATATTGTAAAAAGGGCACTGTCTCTGGTATCCTTTTAGAACAGGAAGCTAAATATATCATGGACACCCAGAAAAGACTACCGGTACTATATTGTATTCCCAAAATCCATAAAGATTTGAGAAAGCCCCCAGGAAGACCCATAATATCTGGTACTCTGGCGGCGCTATATAGATGATATTATTTTTGTGTGGCAGGACACACCTATGGCCTTAGCTGTTTTCCTCGAAAATATAAATCTAAATGACCAAAAACTCAAATTCACCTCCACCACTAGTAATACGAATATACAGTTTCTAGATCTTGATATTAAGGTGGAGGAGGATAGACTACTGTGTAGTACCCACCATAAACCAGTGGCAAAAAAACGGTTATATACTATATACTAGTTGCCATCTGCCCAGATGGTTGATAAATGTCCCAAAAATTCAATTTAGAAGGTTGAAACTCAACTGCACCCAAGATGAGCAATTTGAAATAGAAGCTGAGACCCTAAAACAACAGTTCCTCAATAAAGATTATCCTATTCATGTGTTGGAGGAATCCTTGGGAGCAGTTAGAACAATGAAAAGGGAAGATTTTTTTGTTCCCAGGCAGACACAAATGATGGATGAAACCTTGAGAATGATCTTACCATTTCATGCACAATATAAAGTTACAGAAAGAATTATTAAAAAATATTGGCATCATTTATTTGGGGACAAGATAATCGGACCAATGCTCACAAGTACAACTCAGATTACCTATACCAAGGTCCCCAATTTGGGCTTAAAAATTGCCCCTTCGGTAAAAAACAAAACCATTTCAAATAAACAAAATTGGTTATCTTTTAATGGTTTCCATAGATGTGAACGTTGCTCTAATTGTAGGATTACTTCTTTCCCCAAGAAAACTGTAAAGGTATTGTCGACACAGAACTCTTTTTCACTTGACATCAAAGAGGGCTTAACATGTGACTCTATAAATATAATATATTTGATTAAATGTCGATGTCATAAACAGTACATAAGGAGAACAAAAAGAACCCTAAAGAAGAGAATATCAGAGCATGTTACAAACATAAGGAAAGGATACGAATTACATTCTCCATCCAAACATTATAGGGATTACCATAAAAATGATCCATCTACTCTTGTATATACGGCACTTGAAAAAGTCAAACACCCATGGAGAGGGGGGAATCACATCCTCCAGATGTCTAGAACTGAATCAAAGAGGATTTTTGATTTCAACACTCTGATTCCAAAGGGTTTAAATGCTGTAATGGAACTCTTTGGATTTTTGTAATGGGGCGACGGCCTATTAGGAATGTGACATCTGTGTCCGGCTGTTTCCCAGCACCCAGATCTCCCCTTCCTGGTAGGCCTGCGCCCCCATTAACACTCATTAATATCCATCTATACCTGTACATCTCATCACTCATGTAAATCTGAATTGAACAAGGAGCTTAATCCAATGAGACGTAGTGACCCAATGAGACACAGTTCCAGATTGCCTCCTATCAACTGTAGAAAAAGGATATCGAAGACGCACAGGAAGCGCATGTGCGTTCTGTTGGTTTCTATATGTATCATAATAAATGTTCCATGTCATAATGGATTCACGACTGCACTTTATCACTTTACCACTCACATTTATTTTGACACAATTAATAACCAAATTATCTGCCTGAAGAGACGTATGAGGGACAAAATAATAAATAGTTTATTAAATAGAAATTGATAAACGGGAAACTGAATATCACGTCTGTGACTGTCAGGCTTCCAGACTAGAAAACAGTGATGTAGGAGGGGTATAAAATCCTCACCACTGTAAAGGAGTCCGGACTGAAGATCCCATCCAGCTAGCACATCGGTGCTAATATAAGCTGGCAGGGGATCAAAACACGGCTCAAGGGGTTGAACCAGGTATGGGTGTGTTTGTTGTGAATCTATTTGGCTGGGTGATATGAGATAGCTGGCAAGTGACTAAAACCCCAACAGGGTAAGGCACCCACCAAGGTGTATGTGGGTGCTCACTCAGCTATCTCAGTCCACCTAATAAGCCTAAGGTATAATATCGATCACAGACCCCATATGCTCGAGTCAGCAGTAGCGCTGCTCAATCAGAGTAACACCCTGCCTGGAGAGCCGTGTAAGAAAACCAGAGGATCACCGGCTCAACGCGTTTCGCTATGGCCGTATGAGCCACAATTCATCAGGAGCGAAGCGAGAATCTCTGTTATGATAAAGTGTGCCTGTACGGCAGAATCACCTCACACTGTTGTGTGTAGAGGTATTCGGCGCTATGGTGGCCGTGCGCGGCCGTTTGAACGCCGAAAAGATATCGAGTAAACCCCGCCTACAAAGGGGGCGTGTGTAAGCGCTCGGTCAAATCAAAGAAAGGCGCGTCATCTGACATGCACCCCCGATCCGCCCAGCACCCTCATCACATCACACACCTCCATACTAGCATAACAAATGCCCATGTAAATAGGGGGAATCGAAAGTCGCGGCCAGGAATATATCACTTACACGTCTGGCACCAAAGTTGGCTAAATCGAGGGACCGCAAGTTGATGACATCACAGTAAGTATATATACATGTACAAAAAAGCAAAAAAGAAGAAAGAACCGTATCCAGCAGGCATAAATAAAAGGAAACTAGCAGACATAGTGACATGAATCAAGAAGCAAGCCCCGCCTTCCTAAATCCAGTATATACATATGGAGGGCATCAAGAAGATACAGGGGGCAATTAGATGAGCAAACTGAACAAAATTTCCATTGCATATGGTCAAAATTATTTAACCACATAGATACGCAAAGCGACACAGCAGAAAGTATCCATATTGTGGTCCCTGAGGCTCAAATGAAGCATGAATATGAAATTGCTTCATTTAACCCACTAGGGTGCATGGTTTGTAATCTAAAAATCCACATCGCTTCTTTTTGGAGCAATAGAGTATCTATATCTCCACCGCGTATGGATTTTTTGGGCATCACAATGCCCTGGACCCTCAGCACATCCGGATTCCCAGCATGTACATCCCGTACATGGCGGGACACCGTAGTATCTCTCGAGTTCCGGATGTCTGATAGATGTTCTCCTATCCTCCGCCTCAATTCACGCTTTGTCTTTCCCACGTACTGAAGGCCACAGTTACAGGTAATAAGATTTACTAGACCCACCGAGGTACATCTAATAAAAGACCGAATCTCATATCTTATTCCACTAGTGGTACTGATAAACGAGTCTCCCTTAGTGATAAATTTGCATATAATGCATGAACCACAAGGGAAATTGCCTTTGGCTGAACTTTTAAGCCAAGTTACAGTAGTGGGCCGAGTGTAGAGGCTATGCACCAATCGGTCACGTAAATTGGAACCACGTCTGTACGTGACCAATGGGCGATCAGAAAGTGACGATCCAATGTCCGGGTCCGATTGTAAAATTGACCAGTGGTTTTGGAGTATTTCCCGAACTTATCGGTGGGCCTTATCGAAATTAGCCAGGATGCGTGGTGTCAAATCCACATTCTCCCTATTTCTAGGGCCCTGTTTACGAACAGGGGATACCCAGAATACACCCTGAAAAAGGCGTACCATCATGCCATGAACACCAATCGTAGCCAGTTACTGACCCCTAGAAATAGGGAGAATGTGGATTTGACACCACGCATCCTGGCTAATTTCGATAAGGCCCACCGACAAGTTCGGGAAATACTCCAAAACCACTGGTCAATTTTACAATCGGACCCGGACATTGGATCGTCACTTTCTGATCGCCCATTGGTCACGTACAGACGTGGTTCCAATTTACGTGACCGATTGGTGCATAGCCTCTACACTCGGCCCACTACTGTAACTTGGCTTAAAAGTTCAGCCAAAGGCAATTTCCCTTGTGGTTCATGCATTATATGCAAATTTATCACTAAGGGAGACTCGTTTATCAGTACCACTAGTGGAATAAGATATGAGATTCGGTCTTTTATTAGATGTACCTCGGTGGGTCTAGTATATCTTATTACCTGTAACTGTGGCCTTCAGTACGTGGGAAAGACAAAGCGTGAATTGAGGCGGAGGATAGGAGAACATCTATCAGACATCCGGAACTCGAGAGATACTACGGTGTCCCGCCATGTACGGGATGTACATGCTGGGAATCCGGATGTGCTGAGGGTCCAGGGCATTGTGATGCCCAAAAAATCCATACGCGGTGGAGATATAGATACTCTATTGCTCCAAAAAGAAGCGATGTGGATTTTTAGATTACAAACCATGCACCCTAGTGGGTTAAATGAAGCAATTTCATATTCATGCTTCATTTGAGCCTCAGGGACCACAATATGGATACTTTCTGCTGTGTCGCTTTGCGTATCTATGTGGTTAAATAATTTTGACCATATGCAATGGAAATTTTGTCCAGTTTGCTCATCTAATTGCCCCCTGTATCTTCTTGATGCCCTCCATATGTATATACTGGATTTAGGAAGGCGGGGCTTGCTTCTTGATTCATGTCACTATGTCTGCTAGTTTCCTTTTATTTATGCCTGCTGGATACGGTTCTTTCTTCTTTTTTGCTTTTTTGTACATGTATATATACTTACCGTGATGTCATCAACTTGCGGTCCCTCGATTTAGCCAACTTTGGTGCCAGACGTGTAAGTGATATATTCCTGGCCGCGACTTTCGATTCCCCCTATTTACATGGGCATTTGTTATGCTAGTATGGAGGTGTGTGATGTGATGAGGGCGCTGGGCGGATCGGGGGTGCATGTCAGATGACGCGCCTTTCTTTGATTTGACCGAGCGCTTACACACGCCCCCTTTGTAGGCGGGGTTTACTCGATATCTTCTCGGCGTTCAAACGGCCGCGCACGGCCACCATAGCGCCGAATACCTCTACACACAACAGTGTGAGGTGATTCTGCCGTACAGGCACACTTTATCATAACAGAGATTCTCGCTTCGCTCCTGATGAATTGTGGCTCATACGGCCATAGCGAAACGCGTTGAGCCGGTGATCCTCTGGTTTTCTTACACGGCTCTCCAGGCAGGGTGTTACTCTGATTGAGCAGCGCTACTGCTGACTCGAGTATATGGGGTCTGTGATCGATATTATACCTTAGGCTTATTAGGTGGACTGAGATAGCTGAGTGAGCACCCACATACACCTTGGTGGGTGCCTTACCCTGTTGGGGTTTTAGTCACTTGCCAGCTATCTCATATCACCCAGCCAAATAGATTCACAACAAACACACCCATACCTGGTTCAACCCCTTGAGCCGTGTTTTGATCCCCTGCCAGCTTATATTAGCACCGATGTGCTAGCTGGATGGGATCTTCAGTCCGGACTCCTTTACAGTGGTGAGGATTTTATTCCCCTCCTACATCACTGTTTTCTAGTCTGGAAGCCTGACAGTCACAGACGTGATATTCAGTTTCCCGTTTATCAATTTCTATTTTATAAACTATTTATTATTTTGTCCCTCATACGTCTCTTCAGGCAGATAATTTTATATATTAGTTAGACGTAAAATTTCCGTTCCAATATCTTTGTGATTTGATTTTTGATACAATTTATTCTTGGGTGGGGAATGGCAGGCTTTCTGTCCAATGACCTGAGCTCTGAATGTTGGCTGGGTGACCCCAAGGAGGTGTTCACGGAAAAAGAGCTGCCTTCACAGACAGCACAGATTAGTATTACTGCATCATTCAAACATCTGAACCGCATCTATAAAGATCATGTTCGATGCTGGTGGGAGGTCCAGACGCTGGATACTTATATAAAAAATAATATAGTTCCAAGAGGTCTTAGAAGTCCTATCCTCCCTACAGCACGTGTACGCTCAAATGAGTTCCTCAAAAAGTGGGAGCAAGAATCCATTGCAGGCTCCCTCCGCTTAATGCGGTTACTTTTAGATGAGGAGAGAAGACTACTATCAGTGAGCGAGACAGAGTTAAAGGAGAGCATTGCACAGGCAAAGAAATTTAGCAAACATAGTGACTTCAATAAAAAAGAAACACTCTTACAGCAAAATATAGAGCGTTTTACTGCTCAAATTAAAGAGAGAAAACATTTCCTATACAATAGGGATACTAATGACTTTAAAGAAGGGCGAATACTTGAATTTGGTCAAAAACGCCAAGTCACTTCTGAGATAGACACGGATTTGTCTTCCTCTGAATGTGATACAGACGGTGAACGAGTTACTTTACCACCCCGTGGACGAGCTAACACCAATAGAAGACCTCAGGGATCACGGGGACCTAGACAGGGTGGTAGAGGTGGAAGAGGCTCACGTGGGGGTTTTTTAGACCAGACCCCACCGGTATCCGACTACCTCCTACGTTACAGGAGACCCCCAATAGACCCCAAGTAGATGCACTACAGGTTGTTAATTTGTCCAAACGGGAGTTATCCCCACTACAATTAGAGGTTCTTCAAAAAGGTTTATCGTTTGTACCCCTTCAAAAGTTTAATTTGTTTTATTGGATCAAGGATCTGCAGTTATATGCACGCAAACTTAAGTGGAAAAAATTATTTTCATTACACAATAGACGACAGTGTCTGGAATTGGGTATCAATATGGAAGATTTGCAGGATGTAAATCTCCTGGTGGGTTTGTCAGAGCAGGGGGATAGGAATATAGGGGATGGTCCTTACACGGACTTGAAAAATCCGTCCAAGCTATTTCCACCCCTCAATGACAATTCCCCGATTGATACTTTTATAAATGTGGTGATTCGGGACCTTCAGAAACTTGATAGGTTAAATCTTGGGCATGACAACTTGAAGCCTGAGGAAAGAGTGGCACTGGAACGGCTGGAAAATGACAACAATGTTGTCATTAAGCCCTCTGATAAGGGCGGCAACATTGTTGTCATGGACCAAGAAAATTACCGTTCCATGTGCCTGAGACTTTTGGAGGACAAAAAAACTTATAACACCTTGAGTTCCGACCCCACATTGACATTCAAGGCCCAATTGGCAGGGATACTGCAGGAGGCCCTGCAAGAGAGATTAATTAGCAGGACAGAATATGAATTTCTATTACCTAAATTCCCTGTTCTTGCTACATTTTATAGCTTACCTAAGCTACATAAACAGGGTCCCTCTCTTAAGGGCAGGCCGATTGTCTCGGGCATGGGCAGCCTCACTGCAAATATAAGTACCTATGTGGATACCATCCTGCGTCCATTTGTGGTGAGTCTGCCCTCGTATGCCCGTGACACTATGGACGTACTGCAGAGATTGGATGGGATATACTGTGATTCGGACATATGGTTGGCTAGTCTGGATGTCGAAGCCCTTTACACCTCTATAATACATGAATTGGGGTGTAAAGCGGTAGAGACTTTCCTCCAGCAGAGGGGGGACCAGTGTCGCCGCCATAATGCCCTTATCATGCAATTGTTGGATTTCATCCTGACACGGAACATCTTCCTCTTCGACCAACGTATCTACCACCAGCTCAGGGGGGTGGCGATGGGTAGTCCCTGTGCCCCCACCTTCGCAAACCTTTTCCTGGGCTGGTGGGAGAAGGAGGTTGTGTTCGGGGAATCTATGGATTCATACACATCTTGTATCCAATTGTGGATTCGATATCTGGATGATATTTTGATTTTGTGGAATGGTACCAGAGAGAGTTTTCTTGAATTTGTGGAGAACCTTAACACTAACGTCATTGGCCTCTTTTTTACATCGGAGATACAGGAGTCGCAGATCACCTTTCTGGACCTCAGTATCTCAATAGGCGCTGATAGACGCATTACCACGAAGTTGTTTAGGAAACAAACTGCGACCAACAGTCTCCTACATTGGGAGAGCGGACACCCCCTAGCCCTGAGAAGAGGTATCCCTAAGGGACAGTAACTCAGGGCTAGGAGAAATTGTTCGGAGCTTGGGGAGTTCAAGGCCGCAGCCTTGGACCTGAAACACAGGTTTACCAACAGGGGATACCCAGAATACACCCTGAAAAAGGCGTACCATCATGCCATGAACACCAATCGTAGCCAGTTACTGACCCCTAGAAATAGGGAGAATGTGGATTTGACACCACGCATCCTGGCTAATTTCGATAAGGCCCACCGACAAGTTCGGGAAATACTCCAAAACCACTGGTCAATTTTACAATCGGACCCGGACATTGGATCGTCACTTTCTGATCGCCCATTGGTCACGTATAGACGTGGTTCCAATTTACGTGACCGATTGGTGCATAGCCTCTACACTCGGCCCACTACTGTAACTTGGCTTAAAAGTTCAGCCAAAGGCAATTTCCCTTGTGGTTCATGCATTATATGCAAATTTATCACTAAGGGAGACTCGTTTATCAGTACCACTAGTGGAATAAGATATGAGATTCGGTCTTTTATTAGATGTACCTCGGTGGGTCTAGTATATCTTATTACCTGTAACTGTGGCCTTCAGTACGTGGGAAAGACAAAGCGTGAATTGAGGCGGAGGATAGGAGAACATCTATCAGACATCCGGAACTCGAGAGATACTACGGTGTCCCGCCATGTACGGGATGTACATGCTGGGAATCCGGATGTGCTGAGGGTCCAGGGCATTGTGATGCCCAAAAAATCCATACGCGGTGGAGATATAGATACTCTATTGCTCCAAAAAGAAGCGATGTGGATTTTTAGATTACAAACCATGCACCCTAGTGGGTTAAATGAAGCAATTTCATATTCATGCTTCATTTGAGCCTCAGGGACCACAATATGGATACTTTCTGCTGTGTCGCTTTGCGTATCTATGTGGTTAAATAATTTTGACCATATGCAATGGAAATTTTGTCCAGTTTGCTCATCTAATTGCCCCCTGTATCTTCTTGATGCCCTCCATATGTATATACTGGATTTAGGAAGGCGGGGCTTGCTTCTTGATTCATGTCACTATGTCTGCTAGTTTCCTTTTATTTATGCCTGCTGGATACGGTTCTTTCTTCTTTTTTGCTTTTTTGTACATGTATATATACTTACCGTGATGTCATCAACTTGCGGTCCCTCGATTTAGCCAACTTTGGTGCCAGACGTGTAAGTGATATATTCCTGGCCGCGACTTTCGATTCCCCCTATTTACATGGGCATTTGTTATGCTAGTATGGAGGTGTGTGATGTGATGAGGGCGCTGGGCGGATCGGGGGTGCATGTCAGATGACGCGCCTTTCTTTGATTTGACCGAGCGCTTACACACGCCCCCTTTGTAGGCGGGGTTTACTCGATATCTTTTCGGCGTTCAAACGGCCGCGCACGGCCACCATAGCGCCGAATACCTCTACACACAACAGTGTGAGGTGATTCTGCCGTACAGGCACACTTTATCATAACAGAGATTCTCGCTTCGCTCCTGATGAATTGTGGCTCATACGGCCATAGCGAAACGCGTTGAGCCGGTGATCCTCTGGTTTTCTTACACGGCTCTCCAGGCAGGGTGTTACTCTGATTGAGCAGCGCTACTGCTGACTCGAGCATATGGGGTCTGTGATTGATATTATACCTTAGGCTTATTAGGTGGACTGAGATAGCTGAGTGAGCACCCACATACACCTTGGTGGGTGCCTTACCCTGTTGGGGTTTTAGTCACTTGCCAGCTATCTCATATCACCCAGCCAAATAGATTCACAACAAACACACCCATACCTGGTTCAACCCCTTGAGCCGTGTTTTGATCCCCTGCCAGCTTATATTAGCACCGATGTGCTAGCTGGATGGGATCTTCAGTCCGGACTCCTTTACAGTGGTGAGGATTTTATACCCCTCCTACATCACTGTTTTCTAGTCTGGAAGCCTGACAGTCACAGACGTGATATTCAGTTTCCCGTTTATCAATTTCTATTTAATAAACTATTTATTATTTTGTCCCTCATACGTCTCTTCAGGCAGATAATTTTATATATTAGTTAGACGTAAAATTTCCGTTCCAATATCTTTGTGATTTGACAATTAATAACCAGCAACTATACATATATGTATAATACATATATATATATATATATATATGTATGTGTGTACATATACATACAAACATAAATATGGATTTGAACCAAACAGGTAGATAGAAAACACATTGCAAACGCACAGGAATAGCATGTGTGTTTTTGCCTCCTTCATAGCACTAATGCACCTCATTATTTTATCACTTACGTGTATTTTGATACCAGCAGGCATATATACAAGCCTTCCCACTTTTTTCACTTTTTTTGGGGAAAAAACGCATTGAAAACGCACAGAAATTGCATGTGCGTTTTTTGGCCCTCTTTGATCCTTTACATCTATATTGATATTTTATACAAATGGTCTCATGTTTTAATGGTCTTAAACATTTGTTAAAGCTTTTTTGCTGCTTTTATTCTATGGCAAGAAAAAACACAGAAAAAGGACATACAACTGCCCTTAGGATGCTATGATGGAAATCATGAATGAGAATAGGTGCGGAATAATGTCACAATCTAATATGATGGACAATGTTTCATTATGAATCTACATGTGAGTCCCGGTACAATATATCGGGATCCGTATCCATGCTTTCCAAAAATTCCTCACTGTCCCAGCATACATTGCAACATCCATAGACACTATATAAAAGGAAGAGCTCGGAACATCACTGTTTTAACCACTGAGGAAGGGGTTTTTCTACCCCGAAACGCGTTTGGTAAATAACAGTGAGGGAATATCAAGGAAGAGCTACCAAGAAAGAGCGCTCTGGTTCGCATGGATATATATACCCGGGAAACCTAACAATATTTGAAAAAAAAACCTTTGTATCCAAATATGGAAAAAAGCTCCGCCTGAACCCTTGATCACGTGACCCGCTCGAGAACCACGTGGGACGCCACACAGGTCCTTGCAAGTCACAGCTGAGACCAACACTACACAGGCCCTCGCAGACTACAGCGAAGATTAACTTCACCCTGTACAAGTGGATCGCCAAAAGCGGACGTCAAGAGCGGTAAAGTACTGCACCGTACCAATAAGAATACTGTCTGATAATTGGTCTTTTCTCATCCAGCATATGTGGTAGAATCCTAAGAGAGATTCCAAAACTGAGTCCTATTGTGTAGAGTTGAGCGAACACCTGGATGTTCGGGTTCGAGAAGTTCGGCCGAACTTCCCGGAAATGTTCGGGTTCGGGATCCGAACCCGACCCGAACTTCGTCCCGAACCCGAACCCCATTGAAGTCAATGGGGACCCGAACTTTTTGGCACTAAAACGGCTTTAAAACAGCCCAGGAAAGAGCTAGAGGGCTGCAAAAGGCAGCAACATGTAGGTAAATCCCCTGCAAACAAATGTGGATAGGGAAATGAATTAAAATAAAAATAAAATATATAAAAATAAACCAATATCAATTGGAGAGAGGTCCCATAGCAGAGAATCTGGCTTCACGTAAGCAGAGAATCAGTCTTCATGCCATAGCAGAGAATCTGGCTTCACGTCACCCACCACTGTAACAGTCCATTGTCATATATTTAGGCCCCGGCACCCAGGCAGAGGAGAGAGGTCCCGTAACAGAGAATCTGGCTTCATGTCAGCAGAGAATTAGTCTGCATGTCATAGCAGAGAATCAGGCTTTACGTCACCCAACACTGGAACAGTCCATTGTCAGATATTTAGGCCCAGGCACCCAGGCAGAGGAGAGAGGTCCCGTAACAGAGAATCTGGCTTCATGTCAGCAGAGAATCAGTCTGCATGTCATAGCAGAGAATCAGGCTTCACGTCACCCACCACTGGAACAGGCCACTGTCACATATTTAGGCCCAGGCACCCAGGCAGAGGAGAGAGGTCCCATAACAGAGATTCAGGCTTCATGTCAGCAGAGAATCAGTCTTCATGTCATAGCAGAGAATCAGGCTTCACGTCACCCACCACTGGAACAGGCCACTGTCACATATTTAGGCCCAGGCACCCAGGCAGAGGAGAGAGGTCCCATAACAGAGATTCAGGCTTCATGTCAGCAGAGAATCAGTCTTCATGTCATAGCAGAGAATCAGGCTTCACGTCACCCACCACTGGAACAGGCCACTGTCACATATTTAGGCCCAGGCACCCAGGCAGAGGATAGAGGTCCCATAACAGAGATTCAGGCTTCATGTCAGCAGAGAATCAGTCTTCATGTCATAGCAGAGAATCAGGCTTCACGTCACCCACCACTGGAACAGGCCACTGTCACATATTTAGGCCCAGGCACCCAGACAGAGGAGAGAGGTCCGGTAACAGAGAATCTGGCTTCATGTCAGCAGAGAATCAGTCTGCATGTCATAGCAGAGAATCAGGCTTCACGTCACCCACCACTGGAACAGGCCACTGTCACATATTTAGGCCGAGGCAGCCAGGCAGAGGAGAGAGGTCCCATAACAGAGATTCAGGCTTCATGTCAGCAGAGAATCAGTCTTCATGTCATAGCAGAGAATCAGGCTTCACGTCACCCACCACTGGAACAGGCCACTGTCACATATTTAGACCCCGGCACCCAGACAGAGGAGAGAGGTCCCGTAACAGAGAATCTGGCTTCATGTCAGCACAGAATCAGTCTTCATGTCATAGCAGAGAATCAGGCTTCACGTCACCCACCACTGGAACAGGCCACTGTCACATATTTAGGCCCAGGCACCCAGGCAGAGGAGAGAGGTCGCGTAACAGAGAATCTGGCTTCATATCAGCACAGAATCAGTCTTCATGTCATAGCAGAGAATTATGCTTCACGTCACCCACCACTGGAACAGGCCACTGTCACATATTTAGGCCCAGGCACCCAGGCAGAGGAGAGAGGTCCCATAACAGAGATTCAGGCTTCATGTCAGCAGAGAATCAGTCTTCATGTCATAGCAGAGAATCAGGCTTCACGTCACCCACCACTGGAACAGGCCACTGTCACATATTTAGGCCCAGGCACCCAGGCAGAGGAGAGAGGTCCCATAACAGAGATTCAGGCTTCATGTCAGCAGAGAATCAGTCTTCATGTCATAGCAGAGAATCAGGCTTCACGTCACCCACCACTGGAACAGGCCACTGTCACATATTTAGGCCCAGGCACCCAGGCAGAGGATAGAGGTCCCATAACAGAGATTCAGGCTTCATGTCAGCAGAGAATCAGTCTTCATGTCATAGCAGAGAATCAGGCTTCACGTCACCCACCACTGGAACAGGCCACTGTCACATATTTAGGCCCAGGCACCCAGACAGAGGAGAGAGGTCCGGTAACAGAGAATCTGGCTTCATGTCAGCAGAGAATCAGTCTGCATGTCATAGCAGAGAATCAGCAGAGAATCAGTCTGCATGTCATAGCAGAGAATCAGGCTTCACGTCACCCACCACTGGAACAGGCCACTGTCACATATTTAGGCCGAGGCAGCCAGGCAGAGGAGAGAGGTCCCATAACAGAGATTCAGGCTTCATGTCAGCAGAGAATCAGTCTTCATGTCATAGCAGAGAATCAGGCTTCACGTCACCCACCACTGGAACAGGCCACTGTCACATATTTAGACCCCGGCACCCAGACAGAGGAGAGAGGTCCCGTAACAGAGAATCTGGCTTCATGTCAGCACAGAATCAGTCTTCATGTCATAGCAGAGAATCAGGCTTCACGTCACCCACCACTGGAACAGGCCACTGTCACATATTTAGGCCCAGGCACCCAGGCAGAGGAGAGAGGTCGCGTAACAGAGAATCTGGCTTCATATCAGCACAGAATCAGTCTTCATGTCATAGCAGAGAATTATGCTTCACGTCACCCACCACTGGAACAGGCCACTGTCACATATTTAGGCCCAGGCACCCAGGCAGAGGAGAGAGGTCCCATAACAGAGATTCAGGCTTCATGTCAGCAGAGAATCAGTCTTCATGTCATAGCAGAGAATCAGGCTTCACGTCACCCACCACTGGAACAGGCCACTGTCACATATTTAGGCCCAGGCACCCAGGCAGAGGAGAGAGGTCCCATAACAGAGATTCAGGCTTCATGTCAGCAGAGAATCAGTCTTCATGTCATAGCAGAGAATCAGGCTTCACGTCACCCACCACTGGAACAGGCCACTGTCACATATTTAGGCCCAGGCACCCAGGCAGAGGATAGAGGTCCCATAACAGAGATTCAGGCTTCATGTCAGCAGAGAATCAGTCTTCATGTCATAGCAGAGAATCAGGCTTCACGTCACCCACCACTGGAACAGGCCACTGTCACATATTTAGGCCCAGGCACCCAGACAGAGGAGAGAGGTCCGGTAACAGAGAATCTGGCTTCATGTCAGCAGAGAATCAGTCTGCATGTCATAGCAGAGAATCAGCAGAGAATCAGTCTGCATGTCATAGCAGAGAATCAGGCTTCACGTCACCCACCACTGGAACAGGCCACTGTCACATATTTAGGCCCAGGCACCCAGGCAGAGGAGAGAGGTCCCATAACAGAGATTCAGGCTTCATGTCAGCAGAGAATCAGTCTTCATGTCATAGCAGAGAATCAGGCTTCACGTCACCCACCACTGGAACAGGCCACTGTCACATATTTAGGCCCAGGCACCCAGGCAGAGGAGAGAGGTCCCATAACAGAGATTCAGGCTTCATGTCAGCAGAGAATCAGTCTTCATGTCATAGCAGAGAATCAGGCTTCACGTCACCCACCACTGGAACAGGCCACTGTCACATATTTAGGCCCCGGCACCCAGACAGAGGAGAGAGGTCCCGTAACAGAGAATCTGGCTTCATGTCAGCACAGAATCAGTCTTCATGTCATAGCAGAGAATCAGGCTTCACGTCACCCACCACTGGAACAGGCCACTGTCACATATTTAGGCCCAGGCACCCAGGCAGAGGAGAGAGGTCGCGTAACAGAGAATCTGGCTTCATATCAGCACAGAATCAGTCTTCATGTCATAGCAGAGAATCATGCTTCACGTCACCCACCACTGGAACAGGCCACTGTCACACATTTAGGCCCCGGCACCCAGACAGAGGAGAGGTTCATTCAACTTTGGGTTGCCCCGCAATATAATGGTAAAATGAAAATAAAAATAGGATAGAATGAGGAAGTGCCCTGGAGTACAATAATATATGGTTAAGGGGAGGTAGTTAATGTCTAATCTGCACAAGGGATGGACAGGTCCTGTGGGATCCATGCCTGGTTCATTTTTATGAACGTCAGCTTGTCCACATTGGCTGTAGACAGGCGGCTGCGTTTGTCTGTAATGACGCCCCCTGCCGTGCTGAATACACGTTCAGACAAAACGCAGGCCGCCGGGCAGGCCAGCACCTCCAAGGCATAAAAGGCTAGCTCTGGCCACGTGGACAATTTGGAGATCTAGAAGTTGAATGGGGCCGAACCATCAGTCAGTACGTGGAGGGGTGTGCACAGGTACTGTTCCACCATGTTAGTGAAATGTTGCCTCCTGCTAACACGTTCCCTATCAGGTGGTGGTGCAGTTAGCTGTGGTGTGGTGACAAAACTTTTCCACATCTCTGCCATGCTAACCCTGCCCTCAGAGGAGCTGGCCGTGACACAGCTGCGTTGGCGACCTCTTGCTCCTCCTCTGCCTTCGCCTTGGGCTTCCACTGGTTCCCCTGTGACATTTGGGAATGCTCTTAGTAGCGCGTCTACCAACGTGCGCTTGTACTAGCGCATCTTCCTATCACACTCCAGTGTAGGAAGTAAGGTGGGCACATTGTCTTTGTACCGGGGATCCAGCAGGGTGGCAACCCAGTAGTCAGCACACGTTAAAATGTGGGCAACTCTGCTGTCGTTGCGCAGGCACTGCAGCATGTAGTCGCTCATGTGTGCCAGGCTGCCCAGAGGTAAGGACAAGCTGTCCTCTGTGGGAGGCGTATCGTCATCGTCCTGTGTTTCCCCCCAGCCACGCACCAGTGATGGGCCCGAGCTGCTTTGGGTGCCACCCCGCTGTGAACATGCTTCATCCTCATCCTCCTCCCCCTCCTCCTCATCCTCATCCTCCTCGTCCTCCAGTAGTGGGCCCTGTCTGGCCACATTTGTACCTGGCCTCTGCTGTTGCAAAAAACCTCCCTCTGAGTCACTTCGAAGAGACTGGCCTAAAAGTGCTAAAAATGACCCCTCTTCCTCCTCTTCCTCCTGGGCCACCTCCTCTTCCATCATCGCCCTAAGTGTTTTCTCAAGGAGACATAGAAGTGGTATTGTAACGCTGATAACGGCGTCATCGCCACTGGCCATGTTGGTGGAGTACTCGAAACAGCGCAACAGGGCACACAGGTCTCGCATGGAGGCCCAGTCATTGGTGGTGAAGTGGGGCTGATCAGCAGTGCGACTGACACGTGCGTGCTGCAGCTGAAACTCCACTATGGCCTGCTGCTGCTCGCACAGTCTGTCCAGCATGTGCAAGGTGGAGTTCCACCTGGTGGGCACATCGCATATGAGGCGGTGAGCGGGAAGGCCGAAGTTTCGCTGTAGCGCAGACAGGCGTGCAGCAGCAGGGTGTGAACGCCGGAAGCACGAACAGACGGCCCGCACTTTATGCAGCAGCTCTGACATGTCGGGGGAGTTGCGAATGAACTTCTGCACCACCAAATTCAGCACATGCGCCAGGCAAGGGATGTGCGTCAAACCGGCTAGTCCCAGAGCTGCAACGAGATTTCGCCCATTATCGCACACCACCAGGCCGGGCTTGAGGCTCACCGGCAGCAACCACTCGTCGGTCTGTTGTGCTATACCCCGCCACAACTCCTGTGCGGTGTGGGGCCTGTCCCCCAAACATATGAGTTTCAGAACGGCCTGCTGACGTTTACCCCGGGCTGGGCTGAAGTTGGTGGTGAAGGTGTGTGGCTGACTGGATGAGCAGGTGGAAGAAGAGGAGGAGGAAGCTGAGTAGGAGGAGGAGGAGACAGGAGGCAAAGAATGTTGCCCTGCGATCCTTGGCGGCAGAAGGACGTGCGCCAAACAGCTCTCCCCCTGGGGCCCAGCCGCCACTACATTTACCCAGTGTGCAGTTAGGGAGATATAGCGTCCCTTGCCGTGCTTACTGGTCCACGTATCTGTGGTTAGGTGGACCTTGCCACAGATGGCGCTGCGCAGTGCACACTTGATTTTATCGGACACTTGGTTGTGCAGGGAAGGCACGGCTCTCTTGGAGAAGTAGTGCCGGCTGGGAACAACATACTGTGGGACAGCAAGCGACATGAGCTGTTTGAAGCTGTCTGTGTCCACCAGCCTAAATGACAGCATTTCATAGGCCAGTAGTTTAGAAATGCTGGCATTCAGGGCCAGGGATCGAGGGTGGCTAGGTGGGAATTTAAGCATTCTCTCAAATGTTTGTGAGATAGAGAGCTGAACGCTGCCGTGTGACATGGTTGAGATGCTTGGTGACGCAGGTGGTGGTGTTGGTGGTACATCCCATGTTTTCTGGGCGGCAGGTGCCAACGTTCCTCCAGAGGCGGAGGAAGAGGCCGAGGCGGCGGCAGCAGCAGAAGAGGCCGAGGCGGCAGCAGCAGAAGAGGTAGCAGGGGGAGCCTGAGTGACTTCTTTGTTTTTAAGGTGTTTACTCCACTGCAGTTCATGCTTTGCATGCAGGTGCCTGGTCATGCAGGTTGTGCTAAGGTTCAGAACGTTAATGCCTCGCTTCAGGCTCTGATGGCACAGCGTGCAAACCACTCGGGTCTTGTCGTCAGCACATTGTTTGAAGAAGTGCCATGCCAGGGAACTCCTTGAAGCTGCCTTTGGGGTGCCCGGTCCCAGATGGCGGCGGTCAGTAGCAGGAGGAGTCTCTTGGCGGCGGGTGTTCTGATTTTGCCCACTGCTCCCTCTTTGCCTTTTGCTACGCTGTTGGCTCGGTCTCACCACTGCCTCTTCCTCCGAACTGTGAAAGTCAGTGGCACGACCTTCATTAAATGTGGGGTCTAGGACCTCATCGTCCCCTGCATCGTCTTCCACCCAGTCTTGATCCCTGACCTCCTGTTCAGTCTGCACACTGCAGAAAGACGCAGCAGTTGGCACCTGTGTTTCGTCATCATCAGAGACGTGCTGAGGTGGTATTCCCATGTCCTCATCATCAGGAAACATAAGTGGTTGTGCGTTTGTGCATTCTATCTCTTCCATCCCTGGGGAAGGGCTAGGTGGATGCCCTTGGGAAACCCTGGCAGCAGAGTTATCAAACAGCATAAGAGACTGCTGCATAAATTGAGGCTCAGACAGTTTCCCTGATATGCATGGGGGTGATGTGACAGACTGATAAGCTTGGTTTTCATGCGCCATCTGTGCGCTTTCTGCAGAAGACTGGGTGGGAGATAATGTGAACGTGCTGGATGCACTGTCGGCCACCCAATTGACTAATGCCTGTACCTGCTCAGGCCTTACCATCCTTAGAACGGCATTGGGCCCCACCAAATATCCCTGTAAATTCTGGCCGCTACTGGGACCTGAGTTAGTTGGTACACTAGGACGTGTGGCTGTGGAAGAACGGCCACGTCCTCTCCCAGCACCAGAGGGTCCACTAACACCACCACGACCATGTCCACGTCCGCGTCCCTTACTAGATGTTTTCCTCATTGTTACCGTTCACCACAATAAGAAAAATATTATTCGGGCCAATGTATTGAATTAAAATTCAGGCCTTTTTTTACAGACACCTAACACTGTCTGGCTATCTATTTAGGTACCGTA
Source organism: Bufo bufo (assembly GCF_905171765.1). Lineage (NCBI taxonomy): Eukaryota > Metazoa > Chordata > Amphibia > Anura > Bufonidae > Bufo > Bufo bufo. Next base: position 39,059,225 of record NC_053389.1, read on the forward strand.
TTACACTAATACAGGCACACAAGTAATGACAGATTTGGTTGAATATAAATGTGAGGCCTATTTTTTACGCGCTGTGTGACAGATATACCTTTAATCACAGAATTAGACTTGTATCTGCACGGTAGCGTGTGTGTTAAGTTTTTCAGAATGACACTATCAGCACCTTCAATCTAAGATATCCTTTTTGGGATAGATTTAAAGTAGGCCTGATATAGCAGAAACTACTAATTTTGATAATGGCAAATTTGGGAATAGTTTTTCAACCCAGAACAAAAACTGTGCTTTTACGGTCACTACAAATAATTTGACTAGCTAAAACAGTACAGATTTGGTTGAATATAAATGTCAGGCCTATTTTTTTCGCGCTGTGTGACAGATATACCTTTAATCACAGAATTAGACTTGTATCTGCACGGTAGCGTGTGTGTTAAGTTTTTCAGAATGACACTATCAGCACCTTGAATCTAAGATATCCTTTTTGGGATAGATTTAAAGTAGGCCTGATATAGCAGAAACTACTAATTTTGAGAATGGCAAATTTGGGAATAGTTTTTGAACCCAGAACAAAAAATTTGCTTTTACGGTCACTACAAATAATTTGACTAGCTAAAACAGTACAGATTTGGTTGAATAGAAATGTGAGGCCTATTTTTTACGTGCTGTGTGACAGATATACCTTTAATAACAGAATTAGACTTGTATCTGCACGGTAGCGTGTGTGTTAAGTTTTTCAGAATGACACTATCAGCACCTTCAATCTAAGATATCCTTTTTGGGATAGATTTAAAGTAGGCCTTATATAGCAGAAACTACTAATTTTGAGAATTGCAAATTTGGGAATAGTTTTTCAACCCAGAACAAAAACTGTGCTTTTACGGTCACTAAATATAACTTGACCAGCTAAAACTGTACTGATTTGGAGGAATAGAAATGTCAGGCCTATTTTTTAGGCGCTGGGTGACAGGCTCAACTTGCCCCTGATGTAGTATATGGCCAAAAAATAACCACACTGTTGATGGTTAAATGCACTTGGGTGACACAGGCTCAGCCTGCACCTGATGTAGGATATAGCAAAAAATAACCACACTGTTGATGGTTAAATGTACTTGGGTGATACAGGCTCAGCCTGCACCTGATGTAGTATATGGCCAAAAAATAACCACACTGTTGATGGTTAAATGCACTTGGGTGACACAGGCTCAGCCTGCACCTGATGTAGTATATGGCCAAAAAATAACCACACTGTTGATGGTTAAATGCACTTGGGTGACACAGGCTCAGCCTGCACCTGATGTAGGATATAGCAAAAAATAACCACACTATTGATGGTTAAATGCACTTGGTGATAGCTTGTGCTGGTGCACCACAAGCCACAAAATGGTCGCCGATCACCACAGAAAAAAGTGATATAAAAACGCTCTGGGCAGCCTAAAAAAAGTGAGCAATTCAATATCAGCACTTCAATGATCCACAGCTGGAGATCGATCACTGAATTAAGTCTTTTGGAGGAGTTAATCTTCCTAATCTCGCCCTAACGTCGCAGCAGCAACCTCTCCCTATGCTTGAATCAGCAGAGTGACGTGCAGCGCTACGTGACCCAAGCTTATATAGAGGCTGGGTCACATGCTGCACTGGCCAATCACAGCCATGCCAATAGTAGGCAAGGCTGTGATGGCCTCTTGGGGCAAGTAGCATGACGCTTGTTGATTGGCTGCTTTGCAGCCTATCAAAAAGCGCCAAGAAAGCGCCGAACACCGAACCCAAACCCAGACTTTTACGAAAATGTTCGGGTTCGGGTCCGTGTCACGGGTTCGGGTCCGTGAACTATACAGTACGGGTTCGCTCATCCCTACTATTGTGTGGATACCACTGCGATAAACACATTGTATGCATCCAACTGACTTGTCTCCTCAGATAGGAGCCTATTGAGACTGTGGTGAACAACCATCTAATTCACCAATCAATCGAATTTGCTGCTATCTTGCCAATTTGCGCGTTTTCTCACCATATGTTACTAGACGTCTAATATGATTATGATTTTTACCATTGATCATGGTTTTAATATTAACTATGTTTTTAATAATTTTTAATCATGTTTAGTGAGTACCGTATTTTTCGCCCTATAAGACGCACCGGCCCATAAGATGCACCTAGGTTTTTGGGGAGGAAAATAAGAAAACAAATATTTTTAATCAAAAGGTGTGCTGTGTGTTTGGAACTAATGATGGTCTGTGGATGACGGACACTGTTATGGGGGGATCTGTGGATGACGGACACTGTTATGGGGGGATCTGTGGATGACGGACATTGTTATGAGGGGATCTGTGGATGACGGACACTGGTATGGGGGGATCTGTGGATGACGGACACTGTTATGGGGGGATCTGTGGATGACGGACACTGTTATGAGGGGATCTGTGGATGACGGACACTGTTATGGGGGGATCTGTGGATGACTGACACTGTTATGGGGGATCTGTGGATGACTGACACTGTTATGGGTGGATCTGTGGATGACGGACACTGTTATGGGGGGATCTGTGGATGACGGACACTGTTATGGGGGGATCTGTGGATGACGGACACTGTTATGGAGGGGATTACTTCACATGTTACCCATCAAGTTTAGCTCAGCTGCACCTCTATACTTCTACTCCAAAATGACTCCTGAGATGGAGACACTGCCTGTAGGCCTGTAGGTAACAACAGTGCTTATAACAGCCGAACCAGCACTTTTCACAGGGGTACACCTAGAAACATACATAGATAGGGAACACCCGCTGCCTATGAGAAACTCATTAGAACCACTTCAGGATAAATCTCAGCTCAATTATCCCATGGAACACCGGATGGGGAAAATAAACTCTGGAAACCACTTCCAGATCAGTCATGTCCTGCAGTTAATTCTGGAGCTCACCTCCAGCTCTTAGAACATGCACATAACTCTGGACACACTTCTAGCACCTCACATGATACATGATACTCTGGAAACTACTTCCAGATACAGTATATAATATCAGGCTTAACAACCATACTGGCCTTCACAGCAGCAGGAGCCTCTGTATGTGTGAGCTTCATTGTCCGAGACAGAAGAAAGAAACATGTCTGCCTAGTGGGTGTGCCCTCCTTTAAAGGGGGGTTAATTAGTCTGATTTACTAATGATTTGTTTTCTGTCCTAGATGGGAGGGGCAAGACATTAACCATTTGTGTGTGCTGCCTGAAGGATGATAAGGAAAGATAGATATGAGATAGATAGATACACTGCGTGCAGAATTATTAGGCAAATGAGTATTTTGACCACATCATCCTCTTTATGCATGTTGTCTTACTCTAAGCTGTATAGGCTCGAAAGCCTACTACCAATTAAGCATATTAGGTGATGTGCATCTCTGTAATGAGAAGGGGTGTGGTCTAATGACATCAACACCCTATATTAGGTGTGCATAATTATTAGGCAACTTCCTTTCCTTTGGCAAAATGGGTCAATAGAAGGACTTGACAGGCTCAGAAAAGTCTAAAATAGTGAGATATCTTGCAGAGGGATGCAGCACTCTTAAAATTGCAAAGCTTCTGAAGCGTGATCATCGAACAATCAAGCGTTTCATTCAAAATAGTCAACAGGGTCGCAAGAAGCGTGTGGAAAAACCAAGGCGCAAAATAACTGCCCATGAACTGAGAAAAGTCAAGCGTGCAGCTGCCAAGATGCCACTTGCCACCAGTTTGGCCATATTTCAGAGCTGCAACATCACTGGAGGGCTCAAAAGCACAAGGTGTGCAATACTCAGAGACATGGCCAAGGTAAGAAAGGCTGAAAGACGACCACCACTGAACAAGACACACAAGCTGAAACGTCAAGACTGGGCCAAGAAATATCTCAAGACTGATTTTTCTAAGGTTTTATGGACTGATGAAATGAGAGTGAGTCTTGATGGGCCAGATGGATGGGCCCGTGGCTGGATTGGTAAAGGGCAGAGAGCTCCAGTCTGACTCAGACGCCAGCAAGGTGGAGGTGGAGTACTGGTTTGGGCTGGTCTCATCAAAGATGAGCTTGTGGGGCCTTTTCGGGTTGAGGATGGAGTCAAGCTCAACTTCCAGTCCTACTGCCAGTTTCTGGAAGACACCTTCTTCAAGCAGTGGTACAGGAAGAAGTCTGCATCCTTCAAGAAAAACATGATTTTCATGCAGGACAATGCTCCATCACACGCGTCCAAGTACTCCACAGCGTGGCTGGCAAGAAAGGGTATAAAAGAAGAAAATCTAATGACATGGCCTCCTTGTTCACCTGATCTGAACCCCATTGAGAACCTGTGGTCCATCATCAAATGTGAGATTTACAAGGAGGGAAAACAGTACACCTCTCTGAACAGTGTCTGGGAGGCTGTGGTTGCTGCTGCACGCAATGTTGATGGTGAACAGATCAAAACACTGACAGAATCCATGGATGGCAGGCTTTTGAGTGTCCTTGCAAAGAAAGGTGGCTATATTGGTCACTGATTTGTTTTTGTTTTGTTTTTGAATGTCAGAAATGTATATTTGTGAATGTTGAGATGTTATATTGGTTTCACTGGTAAAAATAAATAATTGAAATGGGTATATATTTGTTTTTTGTTAAGTTGCCTAATAATTATGCACATTAATAGTCACCTGCACACACCGATATCCCCCTAAAATAGCTAAAACTAAAAACAAACTAAAAACTACTTCCAAAAATATTCAGCTTTGATATTAATGAGTTTTTTGGGTTCATTGAGAACATGGTTGTTGTTCAATAATAAAATTAATCCTCAAAAATACAACTTGCCTAATAATTCTGCACTCCCTGTAGATAGATAGATAGATAGATAGATAGATACTGTAGATTGATAGATAGATAGATAGATAGATAGATAGATAGATAGATAGATAGATAGATAGATAGATAGATAGATAGATAGATAGATAGATAGATAGAAAAAAAAACTGTAGTGGATTTTCCATTTGAAAACTCAACAGCCAGATGGCATGAACCTGGACCTCAGGATTGGGTATAATTACTGTAGACTGAGTGTGGCTTCTGTTGCGCCTAGGATTCCTGTATTTTTATTTATATTGGTTTTTGTTGTAGAGGTTCTGCACCCTCTCTCACCCTGGCTCCATCTTTTTTTTATTTTATTGTATCATTGCTGTCTATTGCAGAGACTGTATTTTGACCATGTATTGATTATGCAGCTTTTTCTTACACGCTAGTTTATTATATGAGGATTTTACCCGTGTGAATTGTCGCACCCTGTGTATACATGAGGGTACACTGGCAATAGGGTCCAGTCTGTATTTATTCATATCAAAGACCCTTTTGGACCCGGGAAATTAATACTTATTCGATTCAGTAGCCAAAGGCTAGTAAGTTCCTGTTTGTGGTCAATATTAAAACGTAACATTTATTTTATGTGTTTTAAAATGTCAAAGAAAAAGGGGATCGATGTTTAAAATTATATACGGCTGGGCTCTGTGACTGGGTAACTTCACCAAGTCCTTCTCACTCTCCAATTGGAGTACTATATTTCAGATTGTACTCATATGGGGATAACCATAGGGCTATTGCTACATATCCCCAAGGTTACAATGTGAATACTACCTAATTAGGATTCAATATCGCAGCAAACCCTGTATATTGTCAACAGTAGATCAACAACTAGAGAAGGAAATTCAAGAAATACAGGATTTTAGCCAACATCCAGAATTTCTCAGCCTTGAACAAAAGATAAAGAAAAATATAGATTCACTACAAAATGAAATCAAGGAAAGGAAACATCGGAAATATATTAGGGATCGGTCAGATTTTGAAAGTGATAGAGTCTATATCTGGAGGAATAGGGGCAATAATAAAAATCCAAAACGAGGATATACTGAGAATTCTGAAACAGAGACCTCAGGTACTGAGGGCTCAGTTCATAGTCTAACAGTACAGGGGAATCGGATAAAGGGCATAAAATCAAAACGAAAAAAAGACAGTACCCCCCCAAAAAAAACTGCCCAAGATAGACGGGAAACTTTTCAGATATGCCCTGGAGGAACAATAGAAAAACAAGCGACCTCAGATCCGAACATTACTGTGGCCAATATAAATACGAATCCCACAGTAACCTGTTGTTCTGTATCTACACAACCCTTCTCATTTGGTGAATTACACAATACAGGGGGAAATATGGGCCAAAATCTAACCTCCTATCAGACACCAGTCACCCAATCCTCAGCTCAGATACCCTTTACTCAGACCAATACGAACTCGGGAGAAAAAACTACATCTATTGCCCCCCTTTTTTCGGACAAGCAGGGGTACAATTGAGGGATCGGGAGAGATGGGGTTACAGCAAATAGCTGTATCAACACCTAATGATTTATCTAAATATACAATAACCATTTCACAAAAAGCACTCTTGAGTAGAGGCCTTACATTCTCACCGATCCCTCAATGTGATAAGTTCCTTTGGATTAAGGATATAAATCTTTTCGCACGGAAACTAGCTCTGCATAAAATACATAAACAAGCAGAATATGACATGCGTAGAACCTTTGAAAATGAAAGAAAATGTGTGGAGGCATTGGAAGAACTATTGAAGGAGAGTGAGGGATATCCGATTACCCCTGACCCCCCATTCTCGACTTTAAAACCTAAGTCAAGAATTACCCCGTCCTTTGCACAATTTTAGGAAATAGACACCTTCATCCAATTAGTAACACAGGACATAAAAGCACTGAAAATGAGGAATGGCCATATGGAGTCTAATCTAAGCCCACAAGAGCTTGAGACCTTGGAAACTCTGAAAAATTATGAAAATATTATAATAAAACCTAGTGACAAGGGGGGTAACATAGTGATTCAAGATAAGTGAGACTATGTAGAAATGGTACTGAGACTTCTGAGGGATAAAAAAACTTATAAGATATTACATAATGATCCTACAAAAGAATATCTGAACGAATTGAGAAACCTCCTCCTTGAAGCACGTCAGGGGAATATTATAACAATGGATGAATTCCAGTATCTTTTTAACAAAAGTCCCGTAATCTCCACTTTCTATGCCTTACCAAAGGTACATAAGAACAAGAAACCTATTCCAGGGAGACCCATAGTCTCAGGCAATGACAACTTAACACAGGCTATTAGTGAATATGTGGATCAAATAGACCCTTTGTGACCACTTTGCCCTCATACAGGTCCTTCTCAAAAAATTAGCATATTGTGATAAAGTTCACTATTTTCTGTAATGTACTGATAAACATTAGACTTTCATATATTTTAGATTCATTACACACAACGGAAGTAGTTCAAGCCTTTTCTTGTTTTAATATTGATGATTTTGGCATACAGCTCATGAAAACCCAAAATTCCTATCTCAAAAAATTAGCATATTTCATCCGACCAATAAAATAAAAGTGTTTTTAATACAAAAAAAGTCAACCTTCAAATAATTAAGTTCAGTTATGCACTCAATACTTGGTCGGGAATTCTTTTGCAGAAATGACTGCTTCAATGCGGTGTGGCATGGAGGCAATCAGCCTGTGGCACTGCTGAGGTGTTATGGAGGCCCAGGATGCTTTGATAGCGGCCTTAAGCTCATCCAGAGTGTTGGGTCTTGCGTCTCTCAACTTTCTCTTCCCAATATCCCACAGATTTTCTATGGGGTTCAGGTCAGGAGAGTTGGCAGGCCAATTGAGCACAGTAATACCATGGTCAGTAAACCATTTACCAGTGGTTTTGGCACTGGTAATGAAATCTTCATCTCCATAAAGCTTTTCAGCAGATGGAAGCATGAAGTGCTCCAAAATCTCCTGATAGCTAGCTGCATTGACCCTGCCCTTGATAAAACACAGTGGACCAACACCAGCAGCTGACATGGCCCCCCAGACCATCACTGACTGTGGGTACTTGACACTGGACTTCAGGCATTTTGGCATTTCCCTCTCCCCAGTCTTCCTCCAGACTCTGGCACCTTGATTTCCGAATGACATGCAAAATATGCTTTCATCCGAAAAAAGTACTTTGGACCACTGAGCAACAGTCCAGTGCTGCTTCTCTGTAGCCCAGGTCAGGCGCTTCTGCCGCTGTTTCTGGTTCAAAAGTGGCTTGACCTGGGGAATGCGGCACCTGTAGCCCATTTCCTGCACACGCCTGTACACGGTGGCTCTGGATGTTTCTACTCCAGACTCAGTCCACTGCTTCCGCAGGTCCCCCAAGGTCTGGAATCGGTCCTTCTCCACAATCTTCCTCAGGGTCCCTTTCACCTCTTCTCGTTGTGCAGCGTTTTCTGCCACACTTTTTCCTTCCCACTGAGGTGCCTTGATACAGCACTCTGGGAACAGCCTATTCGTTCAGAAATTTCTTTCTGTGTCTTACCCTCTTGCTTGAGGGTGTCAATGATGGCCTTCTGGACAGCAGTCAGGTCGGCAGTCTTACCCATGATTGCGGTTTTGAGTAATGAACCAGGCTGGGAGTTTTTAAAAGCCTCAGGAATCTTTTGCAGGTGTTTAGAGTTAATTAGTTGATTCAGATGATTAGGTTAATAGCTCGTTTAGAGAACCTTTTCATGATATGCTAATCTTTTGAGATTGGAATTTTGGGTTTTCATGAGCTGTATGCCAAAATCATCAATATTAAAACAAGAAAAGGCTTGAACTACTTCAGTTGTGTGTAATGAATCTAAAATATATGAAAGTCTAATGTTTATCAGTACATTACAGAAAATAATGAACTTTATCACAATATGCTAATTTTTTGAGAAGGACCTGTATATTAGGGACAAAAAAGATCTTCTCCTGAAGATAAATGATATCACACTGACACCCAACATTATTTTAGCGAGTCAAGATGTAGAATCACTCTACAGTAACATTCAGCACCCACTAGGAATACACACGGTAGAATATTACCTCAGCACAAGAAGCAAAAACTTCAAACAGCACAATGAGTTTGTTTTATCTTCACTGAAGTTTATTTTGGAGCACAATTTTTTTTTTTTTCAGGGACACTTTTACAAACAAATCAATGGGACCGCGATGGGGACGTCATGTGCCCCAACTTATGCAAATCTTTTTTTAGGGTGGTGGGAAGACAACAAGGTGTTTATGGAGGGGATGTCATCATATGTCTGCTATATCGTGTTTTGGGGCAGATATATCGACGACATCCTTATCCTATGGGATGGGGGTCATTCACTATTTAATGAATTCACTCAAATATTAAATGATAATGACATTGGAATGAAATACGCTTATGAAATTCAGGATAAGGAGTGTTCCTTGATCTAAAATAAAAGATAGCAGAGGATGGCCATTTGGACACAGAGGTATATAGGAAACCTACCTTGACAAACAGTTATCTGCATTGAAAGAGCTGGCACCTGTCCCCCCCTGAAAAGGGGAATTCCGACCGGTCAGTATTTGAGGGCACGTCGCAATTGCTCCGATGAGATTTCCTTTAACAAAGAAAGTGAACAATTGTTCCAAAGGTTTAAAAAGAGAGGCTATCCCACTAGGCCCTTGAAAAATGCATACAACAGAGCCAAGATGACAGATAGAGGACATCTACTTAAGACAATAGCACCAAAAAGCAGTGGAATCATCAGATGCATAGGGACATACGACGGATACAACAGAGAGATATGTCGAATTTTAAAGAAACACTGGCATATCATACAATCTGATAGAGATCTAAGACTGGTACTTAACCCAAATCCATCTGTAACATATAGAAGAGGCCCAAACCTGAGGGATCAATTGGTCCATAGTCATCTGTGCGAGGATAAAACGAGGAACGTGGAAACAAGGGAGAAGCATTGAGGCTTAGCAGCAACCTGTGGAGATTGCTCCTTCTGCAAATATATACCCCGCATTAAGAAATTCATCAATCCTGGGGATAAAAAGGAATATGAAATTAGACAACTTATTACATGCGGAACACAGGGTGTTATTTATATAGTCTCTTGCCCATGCCCTAAACTATACGTGGTCAAAACCATACAGGAATTGAGACGTCGTATCTCAGGTTACCTAAGCACAATAGAAACTGACAAAGATGCCTCTATTGCGAGACATATTAAATACGTACATGGCAATAAGAGCTCCCTTCTACGTTTCTGGGGTATTGAAAAAATATTCCTGGGACCTAGAGGGGGAATCTAGACAATAAACTCCTACAAAGCGAAGCACGTTGGATTCATAGACTTAATACTATGAGTCCACATGGTTTGAATGAAGGATTCTCCTTCACGGCATTTATATAAAAAAGAGGTTTGTTTGAAGACAAAAATGCATTAACAAAAGTTATAACTAAAGAAAACCTAGAATATCAGATTTTAATAACAATAAATATATGTCCACTTAAGAAGTTAACAGTAAAGAAGGAAGGAGAGGGCTTATAGTGATCCACAGCCAATATTTGTTATACAGCCTAGAAATAAAAGATCCTATTTGTACTATATATAGGTAAACATATAGAAGGATACTGGGATTAAGTAACCTATCCCCGATGACATGCGCATGAAACCATATACAAACATATTGAAGGTTAAGCTGATAATCTAATGTATTAAAGGATTTTGAAAAGAAGAGTGGGATTTAAGTTCCTAGGCATGCATTCTGAACGCTCGAGATACGAGATATAATTGAAGGTCTAACACATGTCATCTCATTGAAGCTTACTGATGGCTAAGACAGCATTTATGCGCATTAAATAACTGGAAAAAATCTAAGTCCTCGAACATGCGCAATGTATCCTGGAGATCAACGCATGCCATCACATTAAAGTTTATCGATGGCTATGTTAACATCTTTTAGCAGGAGACTAAGTCAGGAGACATGCGCAGTAGAAATAACATGACTTTATTTAAGATTTGGCACATGCGTCCCTACTTTGAGATAAAAGACTGAGTTGGGAGACATGCGCAGCTAGAAAAAGAAAAACTTCAAATACATGCGCAGAATGTTGAGGATATGGAAATTACATTATAAGTTTTAGCGCAAGAGCATGTTTTGAATGTATTGGCGGTTACTTTGGACTGTGGAACCACCCTGACTGTGGATCATTGGTCTTTCACATGAGCGATGACCGTACATAGTATTTAAAAACCCTGCCTCAAGTCAAGCTCTTGTTGGTAGTAGCTCCATTTCCCCTGAGGACGTCACAGTTGTGGCGAAACATGTCGGGGGAGCTGCAATTTAGTTTTTAAACTGTATGGCTGTGCTGTGACGTGTAGGCATCTGTGTGCACTGCAGGCATACAGTATGTAGACATAGGCGACAGGGTAACGTACTCATAGGGGAAGAGTAGCGAGTATAGGAACAACCCTGGAATAGAATCGCAGGGACAATAACAATAAAGTATAGGTATATCTAGTCAAGATCTACATTAGTAAAGGGGCACACAGCCAGAAAGCTGAGGAATCGAAAAATGACAACACCTTATTGATCCCCTAACATTGATAGACAATATACAGGGGTTGCTGCGATAGTGAATCCTAATTAGGTAGTATTCACATTGTAACCTTGGGGATATGTAGCAATATCCCTATGGTTATCCCCATATGAGTACACTCTGAAATATAGTACTCCAATTGGAGAGTGAGAAGGACTTGGTGAAGTTACCCAGTCACAGAGCTCAGCCGTACACAATTTAAAACATTGATCCTCTTTTTCTTTGACATTTTAAAACAAATAAAATAAATGTTACGTTTTAATATTGACCAATAGTCTGTATTTAGGTGCATACTGGATTCAAACCAAGGTGACTGAAGCATACCAGTGGTTCAATCATTTTACAAAATGTTTACCAGTTTACCATTTAGTATGTACTGGTGACATGTAGAGAATAGGGCCTAATACTGCCCCTTGTAGTACACCACTGGTAACAATGAACTCCAAAACTGCCCCCCTGTGGTTCCCCACTTGTACTAGTGACACCTCCAGTACTGCCCTTGTGGTACCCGACTGTTAACTGTGACATCTCCAATACCACTCCTATGATACCATACTGGTAACTTTGACCCCTCCAACACTCACCGCCCCTCCCCCCCAGGTGCACTGGGTATACCACAGTAACTGCCCTGTGGTATCCCTCTGTCAACTGACCCCTCCAATGCTGCTTCTGTGGTACCATACTGGTAACTATGATCCCTTCAGCACTGCCCCCTGGGGAACTCACTGGTAACTCTGACTCCTCCAATACCTCACCCTATATTACACTATAGGTAACTGTGTCACTTTCAATACTGCCCCTTGTGATACCCCACTGGTAAAGCTTCATTCACACATCAGTGTTTGGTCAGTGTTTTCCATCAGTGATTGTAAGACAAAACCAGGATTGGAGCCTTCACAGACATAAGATATAAGGGAAAAATCTGCACCTGTTCTGTGTTTAGAGCCGCACCTGGTTTTGGCTTAAAAACACTGATGAAAATCACTGACCAAACACTGACGCGTGAATGAGGCATAACTGTAACTCCTCAAATACTGCCCCCTATGATACCCTACTGGTAACTCTGACACTTTCAATATTGCCCTCTGTGGTACCCCACTAGTAAATGTGATACCTTCAATACTGCACCCTATGGTACACCATCAGTAACTGTGACACCTTCAAAGCTGCCCCTGTGGTACCATACTGGTAACTATGACCATTCAGTACTGCCCCTGGGGTACCTTTCTGGTAACTGTGACTCCTCCAATACTGACCCTATGATACCCTACTGGTAACTGTAACACTTTCAATACTGCCCTCTCTGGTACCCCACTAGTAACTGTGACACCTTCAACACTGCACCGTATGGTATACTATCAGTAACTATGACACCTCGAATTCTGCCCCTGTGGTACCATACTGGTAACTGTGACCCTTCCAGTGCTGCCAGCTGTGAATGTCTCAATGGTAACTGTGACACCTTCAATACTGCCCCCTATATTACCCTACTAGTAACTGTGACACCAATATGCTCTATGTGGTACACCACTAGTAATGGTGAACCCACCAACACTGCCCTTGTAGTACCCCACTTGTAATGGTGGCCATGTCTGGGTATGTACTGTTAATAACCATCCTCTGTTTTCTTTTACTGAACCAGTTACTTACCCACATACAGACATTTCAAGCATTCTCATCTTATGTACCCACTTATTATGGGGTAGGACAGTACACAGATACTGGGTCCACCAGAGGAACTTTATCTGAGGACCCTTCTATTATGCCTGTATATTCCACAATTGCTAGTACTGATTTAGTGGCCCCTAACCAGTGGCTTCTGGCTCCATTGCTTTGTGGGGTTATCTGTCTTAGGCCTCATGCACACGACCGTTGTGTGCATCCGTGGCCATTGTGCCGTTTTCCTTTTTCTTTCGCGGACCCATTGACTTTAAATGGGTCTGTGGAAAAATCGGAAAATGCACCGTTTTGCAGCCGCATCCGTGATCCGTGTTTCCTGTCCGTCCAAAAAATAGGACCTGTCCTATTTTTTTGACGGACAACGGTTCACGGACCCATTCAAGTCAATGGGTCCGTGAAAGAACACGGATGCACCCAAGATTTGCATCCGTGTCCGTGATCCGTGGCCGTAGGTTACTTTCATACAGACGGATCCGAAGATCCGTCTGCATAAAAGCTTTTTCAGAGATGAGTTTTCACTTCGTAAAAAATCATATCCGACAGTATATTCTAACACAGAGGCGTTCCCATAGTGATGGGGACGCTTCTAGTTAGAATATACTACGAACTGTGTACATGACTGCCCCCTGCTGCCTGGCAGCACCCGATCTCTTACAGGGGACTGTGATCCGCACAATTAACCCCTCAGGTGCTGCACCTGAAGGGTTAATTGTGCATATCATAGCCCCCTATAAGAGATCAGGGGCTGCCAGGCAGCAGGGGCTGCCAGGCAGACCCCCCTCCCTCCCCAGTTTTAATTTCATTGGTGGCCAGTGCGGCCCCCCCCCCCTCTATTGTAATATCATTGGTGGCCAGTGTGCAGCCTCCCCCGGCCCCCGTCCCTCCCTCTATTGTATTATCATTGTGGGAGGAGCTGAGCGAGGAACAGAATAGGCATGCCTACGTACCGTCCTGACCTAACTGGCTGGAGTGTGCCCGACGCCAGTGACAAGGTAAGACCTGAATAAGTGGGCCACCCAAAAGGAGAGTATGAAGAAGGGGATGGGAGGAAGGGGCAAGAACCGGGCGCCCTCCTGCTTGTAGGAGGGGGTTTAAATAGGGTAAGTGCGCTCCTCCCACAATTAAAGGCTGCAAGCAGCCTTCAATATTTGTGGGAGGAACTGAGCGAGGAACAGAATAGGCATGCCTACGTACCGTCCTGACCTAACTGGCTGGAGTGTGCCCGACGCCAGTGACGAGGTAAGGCCTGAATAAGTGGGCAAAAAGAGAACCGGCACGTTGCAGGGTATGGAATATTATCGAAGCATTGTGGCCTACAAATGCCAAGGAACAAAAGGCTCTGGATATCTCAGCCCGTGGATTCGGAATGTACCTTGCGAAGCAGGACAACCTCCAACGGCCCATCTTGCGGATTATGTGCGCCGGTACCTGGTGACTAGAAGCTGTCTAAAGTGGGAGATTGGAGGGAGGCCAGGAGCTCCTGGAGCACCTTGATAGGACACCAACAGTTGGCCGTAGGGTAAAATTCCACCTCCATGGGAGGACCGGCTTGATTGGTCTTGGAGGACTGAATGGACAGGATGAAGTGGTCGGCGTGCCAGGCAAGATGTCGCCTGAGCAGGGTTGTCCAGGAGATGGCGCTGCAGGTGAACTCCCCGGGTCTGAGGAACCCATAGAACCCGAGGTACATCGCCGCTTGTAATGATGCTTGCTGATTGGCCAAAAGGAAGACCTTGACGGGACACCAGTAGGCCGTGGGGAAGAACTCTACCTCAGTGGGAGGACCAGCCTGATGGACTTGGTGGCTGGGATGGACAGTATGAAGTGGACCGAATGCCAAGCGAGATGTCGCCTGAGCCGGGTCGCTCGGTTGACCGTGCCGCAGGTGGACTCCCCGGGTCTAAGAACCCAGAGACCCTAGGTACATGGTTGCTTGGTGATGATGCTCGCTGAGTGCCCAAAGGGGAGACCGTCTAGGCCTACAGACAATCTGCGGAACTCGCCTGACACTGGTTGCCTACGCACCCGGACCGCCGTGCTAACGCTGAGGGGCTTTGATGCCTCAAGCCTGGCGAAAAGCTGGAGCAACTAGCCCAGCCTGAGGTCCCCTGATCAGGAATCAGGGTGCAGACCGCCCAAGTGAGATTGAGCAAAACCATGATGTAGCAAAGAACACAAGAATGCCGCTTGAGTGGGAGCAGAGTACAATACCTGATGTAACCACAGTTGTCGAGATAATGGATGACCATGTCCAAACCCCCGTGATGACCCGGATCCAATGCAATCAGGGATTCAAACATGCGGAACCCGAACCGGATGACAGGAACCACTGGATACTGCTGGAAAACCCAGAGCGTTTCAGGCAAATATATCGGATCCCGATGCAGATCACTATGGCGAAATACATATACAAACGGAAAATGCAAATGTGATCGCACACTACATCCAGCACTCTGCCCTCCATGCTGGTGGCTGTCATGGCCCATGAACAGGTAGGAACAAGAGTTAGGGACCACTCAATTGAGACGACCTTGACGCGGTGAGTGGCTTACTATGCTTTGGCCAAAAAATAAACCAATGTCTCATCCAGCATGGAGGGCAGAGTGCTGGATGTAGTGTGCGATCACATTTGCATTTTCCGTTTGTATATGTATTTCGCCATAGTGATCTGCACCTGCAGGCAGGTTGTGCTGACTCAACCCCCCACCTTTTTTTCTTTGTAGCATATATTGGAGGCGTGGCGATCTCCTTTGAGTCAAGCACACCTGACCAGTCAATCTGTCCTGGAGGCTGGTTTTAAAGTCAGTATAAAACTGAGTCTGCTTATATAGAACCTACCATTAGCCATCTGGCTCCAGGAGAAGTATATGGTGGGTTCAGCATGCATGTTGGTACTTGCATCCCTGGATCCGATGAAAGCTGTAATGGCACCGGACGGGGTTACAAGCAAAGTGTACTTGGCTTGCATGCTGACCTACATTCCCTGGATTTTGTGTGGCTGTCATGGCCCATTAACAGGTAGGAACAAGAGTTACGGACCACTCAATTGAGACGACCTTGACGCGGTGAGTGGCTTACTATGCTTTGGCCAAAATATAAACCAATGTCTCATCCAGCATGGAGGGCAGAGTGCTGGATGTAGTGTGCGATCACATTTGCATTTTCCGTTTGTATATGTATTTCGCCATAGTGATCTGCACCAGCAGGCAGGTTGTGCTGACTCAACCCCCCACCTTTTTTTCTTAAAATGTGTACCACCAGCGCGAAGAGACCTGAGTGATTCCGGCAAATGCGAACAACCTGTGGGAAAAAGTCCTGAGAGAATCATGCAAATGCGAACAACCTGTGGGCAAAAAGACCTGAGAGATTCAGGGAATACGTAACCTGGGTGAATCAGGAAAACATAGGACCTGGAAATACCGCCAACCTGAAAGAGACAGGAAAATACAAAACCTGAGTGATTCAGGGAAATACGTAACCTGGGGAAATCAGGAAAACATACGACCTGGAAATACCGGCAACCTGAAAGAGACAGGAAAAATACAAAACCTGAGCGATTCAGGGAAACACCTGACCTGAGTGATCTACACAACCTGAGCGATCCAGAACACATGAACCCGGGCGATTCTGGAACATGAAACCCGAGTGATTCAGGTAAAACATGGACCCGAGCGATTCAGGGAAATGCATGAACCCAAACGATCCAGGAAAACCCGCAAAACCCGCGCGACTCCGGGGAATTAGACCTGGGTGAAAGGGTAACCACGTGAATTTTTGAGCTAATCTGGGAAATACATGAACCTGAGAATCATAAGGAAACAGGAATGAACATGGTATAGAAAGGATCGCAACCCAACCGAATCAACGGACAGTGCTGCCAACTCTCCGGCGATACCGGAGACCTAGGAATGGAGGCTCGTGATGAATGAAGGAAGGCTCTGAGCTGCGGAGAAGCGTCACGCCGCCACCCGGCTGGAACTTACCTGAAACCCGGCACCGTGGAGTGACCGGGCACGGAGGAGCCCTGCGACACAATTGAGGATGGATCGAAATTCCGGTGGCCTGAGGCCCTGTTTACATGAAAATAAGCTTGCGTTGGTACGAGACCCGGAGAGAGGTGCGATCTGGTGGCACTGGAAAGAGGCGACGGAGAACCAGGATGCAGCCTGGACGCCATGGTCAACTGCTGGGTGACCCTGGAGAGCCAGAATCAGAGCCCAAAGTCGCGCTGCATGCCACAACCTGCGGAACAGGAATCCAGACACGCCGGACACGAATCGGGTAACCAGGAACCAGCCGGATGTTGCTGAACAAACCCCCGAGCGCTACAGGCTGATGCATGGAACCTGCGTAACTCCGGCGATGCATTGAATCCTGAGCGGTTAGGGCAACATGGTATCCTAAGCGAAGCAGGCAATGACATACACCTTCCTGAAGATGACGGACACCTGGGTGGGTCGGGCAGGACCTTGAACCTGGTTGGACCTGGCCACTACCTACCCACTGGGAGACCAGGGAAACAGAAGCCTGAGCGGATCAGGCCCACCTGACCTGAGTGAATCAGGGGAATACATAACCAGACTGTTCAGACAAATGTGCAATCTGGGAACAACCGACCTGGAAGAGGAAGGAAAAACAAAACCCGAATGAGGGAGAACATGGCACCTGAGCGAATCAGGGAAAACATGACCCCTGAGTGACTCAGGAAACACCCCAGACCCGAGCGACTCAGGGAACACACCAGACCTGAGCGATTCAGGGAACACACCAGACCTGAGCGATTCAGGGAACACACCAGACCTGAGCGATTCAGAGAACACACCAGACCTGAGCGATTCAGGGAACACACCAGACCTGAGCGATTCAGGGAACACACCAGACCTGAGCGATTCAGGGAACACACCAGACCTGAGCGATTCAGGGAACATCACCCCTAAGTGACTAAGGGGAGGCAACACCAGAGCAATTCAGGGGACCTGACCCCCGAGTCACCCAGGGAAGACATAGCACACGCGATTTTGGGAACATGACATCTGTAAATTGGAGAAAACATAACCCTGAGCGATTCAGGGAAGACATGACACCTGCGATTCTTGGGTAAATGACACCTGCAATTTGGAGAAAAACATGACGCCTGAGCGACTCAGGGAAGACAAACCTGACTGAATCAGGGAAGACATGACACCTGCGATTTGGGGAAAAACATGACACCTGCGATTCTAGGAACATGACACCTGCGTTTTGAGGAAAACATGACACTTGATCGATTCAGGGATCCGGGAAGACATGACACCTGAGCGATTCCGGGGAGACATAACATTTGAGAGATTCAGGGGAGACATTATACCTGAGCGATTCAGGGGAGACATTACACCTGAGCGATCCGGGGAGACATTACACCTGAGCGATCCGGGGAGACATTACACCTGAGCGATTCGGGGAGACATTACACCTGAGCAATCCGGGGAGACATTACACCTGAGCGATCCGGGGAGACATTACACCTGAGCGATCCGGGGAGACATTACACCTGAGCGATTCAGGTAGACATTACACCTGAGCGATTCAGGGAGACATTACACCTGAGCGATTCAGGGAGACATTACACCTGAGCGATTCAGGGAGACATTACACCTGAGCGATTCAGGGAGACATTACACCTGAGCGATTCAGGGAGACATTACACCTGAGCGATTCAGGGAGACATTACACCTGAGCGATTCAGGGAGACATTACACCTGAGCGATTCAGGGAGACATTACACCTGAGCGATTCAGGGAGACATTACACCTGAGCGATTCAGGGCGACATTATACCTGAGCGATTCAGGGAGACATTACACCTGAGCGATTCAGGGAAGAAATTGCACCTGAGCGATCCAGGGAAGACATTGCACCTGAGCGATTCAGGGAAGACATGACACCTGGGTGGTACAGGGAATATTGTAACAGAGCGGTTTGGGGGCCTCATCCCATAGAGCGAATCAGGGAGTATACCTGAGCGAATCGGGGATGACATTGAACCTGAGCGATTCAGGGGACAAATGACACCTGGTGGTTGCAGACAATAAGACGACCGTGCGGATCGGAAATACGTGATGCCAGGGCGGTACCACGGAATGACGTTACCCTGAGTGATTGGGGAGCGGGACCCCTGGGTGACCTAAGGACAGCCGCACCGCGAGGCCCAGGCAACAGACCCCTGACCTCAAGGAACGACTGCCCTCAGTCCCCCAGGGGTTGATTGGCCAATGTATTGGCGTGGTTGGCAGGCGCTCAGCCTGGTATTGAACAACAGGATGCCATCAGATGACTGCTATTTCCTTTTTCTTTTTTTGGCAGTGCAGGGGTTAAGGGGCAGCAACTGACAGACAGACAACACCAGCTGCTGACCTGCAGTGGCTGGAGAACGCGGCACACACTGCATGAGCCTGCTGGAACAGAGGTATTGGCTGTCTGCAGCCGCCAGCCCCGCCTCCCTCGGGATCCCTGGACCATCACGACCCCCGCACGAACCCCAGAGGGAGAGAGTGACTGCCGCAGGATCGACCGGCTGTGAAGCCTCTCCCCCCCACTGGAAGCCCAGGTGGTGCCCGAGACCCCGCTGGACCCAGGTAATGACTGCATGGAGTCCCGTTTGCTGCCTGAGCCCAGCCAGCCTAGGATAGTGGGCGTGGCTGCTGAACTCCGCCCCGTGACGGACAGACCCGCCCGCCGGCCGCGACGTCTGTGCTGGCTGAGTGCCAAAGTACCTGGAGGGGAAGCCGTCTGGCCGCGACGTCCGTGGACGCCGACCGGAACCCCGAGCGATGCCTGGAGGCCCATCCCGGTTGCAGGACGTGTTCGGGCGGAAGGCAGACGGGGCAGGGGGAGAAGCGCCTGGTGCTGGTGGGAGGCCGCGGCCGCATGGATGTGCCGAAGTACTTACCGCTGGTGCCGCTCTGCAGGAACACACGGAAGACACGGGAACCGAACGTGACGTCACGGATCTGCCGAGGTGAGAACCATGCAAGAACCGGGCGCCCTCCTGCTTGTAGGAGGGGGTTTAAATAGGGTAAGTGCGGTCCTCCCACAATTACAGGCTGCAAGCAGCCTTCAATATTTGTGGGAGGAGCTGAGCGAGAAACAGAATAGGCATGCCTACGTACCGTCCTGACCTAACTGGCTGGAGTGTGCCCGACGCCAGTGACGAGGTAAGGCCTGAATAAGTGGGCAAAAAGAGAACCGGCACGTTGCAGGGTATGGAATATTATCGAAGCATTGTGGCCTACAAATGCCAAGGAACAAAAGGCTCTGGATATCTCAGCCCGTGGATTCGGAATGTACCTTGCGAAGCAGGACGACCTCCAACGGCCCATCTTGCGGATGATGTGCGCCAGTACCTGGTGACTAGAAGCTGCGGACGCGGCCCCTATACGAAAGGAGTGCCCGGATATTGTGCTAGGGTTGTAACCCAACCCTGCGGCCAGGGTGAGGATGTTGGAGATGAACAGGGTTGAAGACAGGTGCTTACCGTTGACCGGGAGCAACGGGTCGTCTAAAGTGGGAGATTGGAGGGAGGCCAGGAGCTCCTGGAGCACCTTGATAGGACACCAACAGTTGGCCATAGGGTAAAATTCCACCTCCATGGGAGGACCGGCTTGATTGGTCTTGGAGGACTGAATGGACAGGATGAAGTGGTCGGCGTGCCAGGCGAGATGTCGCCTGAGCAGGGTTGTCCGGGAGATGGCGCTGCAGGTGAACTCACTGTCTGTGACCGGCAGGAGGCTCCTCCTACTGGTAAGTGACAGATCATTAAGCAATGCGCCGCACAGACCTGTCACTTACCAGTAGGAGAAGCTCCCGGCTGGTCACAGACAGCGCAGCAGGTAAGTATGATGCTTCAAATATTGTAATATTGCTAAGTAACCATGGCAACCAGGCCTGCAGTAGCGTCCTGGTTGCCATAGTTACCGATCGGAGCCCCAGAGCGATTAAACTGGGACTCCGATCGGAATCTCCGCTGCCACCAATGATCGGGGGGGGGGGGGAGAGGAGAGGCCGCACACTGGCCACCAATGATATTAATACAATAGAGGGGGGCCGGGGGGGGCCGCACACTGGCCACCAATGATAATACAATAGAGGGAGGGGGGGGGGGCCGGGGGGGCCGCACACTGGCCACCAATGATATTACAATAGAGGGAGGGAGGGGGGGCCGGGGGAGGCCGCACACTGGCCACCAATGATAATACAATAGAGGGAGGGAGGGGGGGCCGCACACTGGCCACCAATGATAACACAATAGAGGGAGGGAGGGGGGCCGGGGGTGGGGGCCGCACACTGGCCACCAATGATATTCAAACTGGGGAGGGAGGGGGGTCTGCCCCCTGCTGCCTGGCAGCCCCTGATCTCTTACAGGGGGCTATGATATGCACAATTAACCCCTCAGGTGCAGCACCTGAGGGGTTAATTGTGCTGATCACAGCCCCCTGTAAGAGATCAGAGGCTGCCAGGCAGCAGGGGGCAGTCATGTACACAGTTCGTAGTTTATTCTAACTAGAAGCGTCCCCATCACTATGGGAACGCATCTGTGTTAGAATATACTGTCGGATATGAGTTTCACGATCTAACTCATATCCGACAGTATATTCTAATATAGAGGCGTTCCCATGGCGATGGGGACGCTTCAAGTTAAAATATACCATCGGATTGGAGAAAACTTTGATCCGATGGTATAATAGGGACTCCTGACTTTACATTGAAAGTCAACGGGGGACGGATCTGTTTGAAATTGCACCATATTGTGTCAACGTCAAACGGATCCGTCCCCATTGACTTACATTGTAATTCAGGACGGATCCGTTTGGCTCCGCACGGCCAGGCGGACACCAAAACGACTTTTTTTTCATGTCCATGGATCCTCCAAAAATCAAGGAAGACCCACGGACGAAAAAACGGTCACGGATCACGGACCAACGGAACCCCGTTTTGCGTCCGTGAAAAAATACGGTCGTGTGCATGAGACCTAAAGGAGATATTTGCAGACCCTAAACCATATTACAAAGTACACTGAGAAAAAACGTGACTTGGCCTCCTGTATTTGAGGTCTAGGAGAGGCCCCTGGGTGTTATGGCATCAGCTGACACATGGGGATTTCACACTATTCTTCATCCTGTAAAAGAGCAAATATCGGCCACAGTCACTTGCTTATCCTGAAATGATTCTCTTACTTTTTCTTTGTAAGAAATGTGAGTGCTATTATCGAGAACTATAAACTGGGCGGAGGGCTAATCTGGACAAAGATAAGCAGTTCCAGCATCTGATTCAACAAAAAGAAGTGGTAGCCTTAAGAAATTTAAAAGTAGGAAGAACAAGTAGCGGCACTCACCGTTGTATACACTTCGCAGCTTTATTGAAAGTTAGAAAGGTCGGACACAGGCGCTGCACAGAGGGTCAGGCAACAGATGTTTCACGCACCTCGCGCTTTGTCATGTCTACAATGATTGGGTGTGGGCGTGGGATATACCTCACCTCCACTACTCCGGTCACGAGACCATGCACAGGTGAGTAATTAATATGGCAATTAAAAACTAACATAAATCGTTAGATAAATACAAATTCATATATCAAAACATACTCACCTATAAAAAGAAATTAAACAAAGACAGCAAGATCATTCTTATCGTTAAGTCCTAGTGGACCCATGGCATGGGTTTTTATACGTTTCCTGTCCCCTCCTCTAACTGGCATGCGAACCACCTCTAATCTTGCACACTTTTGGACATGTTTATCACCTCTGTGTTCTTCATGTACATGGTTAATCCTGTGTCGATAGATTTTTTGTGTTCCCTAAACCCAAAATATAGGGGTCTAAAGGTTTTGCCAATATAGAATTTGCCACATGGGCAAAAAAAGGTGTACACCACATATTGCGTTTTACATGATATAAAACTTTTAACAGAATGCTGCACCCCCGCTATTATAAGAAATTTAGACTTATGCATAAATTTGCACATGGAACTGTCACGGGAGGTGAGGGAAGGAAAACAAACCAAACACAACTAACAGGTAACAAAACACCAGGCTAGGCCCCACAGCTAAGGAACAGGGAATGGTCACCACCTGACAAACCATAAGCCTTTCCCTCACTGCTAACAACATGAACAAACCCCAATGGTAGAAGTTTTCATGCACTGGAACCTAATCTCTGCTGCAACTGAAACAGACCCTTAGCTAGGGAACAGGTGATAAGACAACCGGTTCCTTGCAAGAGATGAAGGAACCAGTGTCTTCCTAATGCCTAGCCAGGAAATACAACAAAAGGGAAGAAAAGATGACTTATATCAAGACGGACTGGGAGCAGGAGATCCACCAAGCACCAGCAGAGAACTCCAGAAGAAGCTATAAACCGCAAGGGCTGTAGTGAGAGGTGGAGATAAATAGCATCACTAACTGGCTAACGAGCAGAACCTGCTAGGAGGTGGGACCCTGCCCAACAACACAACAAAGCAATCTGTCAGATAGGCTCACATGCCGCAAGTCTGACAGACCTTCTCAGATCACTCACAGGGCAGGGCATGACAGGAACACTTTCCACATGAAAAGTTACCATTAGGGACACATTTTCCCAACCAGTCAACATCATCTGTCTGTAAATTACTTCTAACAATGGTACTTCCTATAGTCCCACTTCTCCTGAAGCTAAGACGCTAGTGCAACTGCCACCATCCTTCACATTTATTTTTGACATCCATAAAATTCTATTCACTACAATGAATCTGGCTAATGAACCTCATATTCATATCATTGGTGGTATTTAGAAACTCTACGAATTCACAGAACTGTGCTTCCGTCCGTGTCTAAATTATAAACACGTCGTCGATGTATCTAAGAAATAACCTGATATATTGGACAAACGGATTATCAATTGTAAACACTGATTTTTCTTCAAAAGTAGCTAAAAATAAATTGGCAAAGGTGCATGAGACAGGTGTCCCCATCGCAGTTCCTGATACTTGGCGATACCACTTACGATCAAATGTGAAAGCATTATGTGTAAGAATAATATCTCTAAGCTTGCACAACAAAACCATTGTAGTCCTTACTACCACCAGCTCTCTCCAGAGCTCTACGGGTACACTTCACCCCCAGTTCCTGTGGGATTCTGGTGTATAAACTTTCAACATCTATGGATGCAAATAAGTATCCATCTTGCCACTCAACATCTCTCAAAACCTCCAATAGGTCACCGGTGTCCCCCAGGTAAGAAGGTATTCCCTTCAGTAATGGGTGTAACAGCCAGTCCAAAAACTGGGATAATGGCTCAATCACAGACCCAATTCCTGCCACAATTGGGCGTCCTGGAGGATTAACCAATGACTTATGGATTTTGGGAGTACAGTACCAAACTGGTGTAATTAGAAACTGGGGGTAAAGCTTCTGGGGGTAGAAAGCCAATGTCAACGTAATGCCACAAAAGGGATCTCAATTGCTGCTGGTACTTCAAACTAGGGTTGGATTGGAGGGGCTCATACGTGTCAGTATCGTGTAACTGCCTCTCTGCCTCCTCAATATATGCATCCCCGTTCATCACCACCCTTATCCGCCGATTTTTTTACCAGGTCACTACGCTGCTTAAGCCATAGTAAGGCTGCTTGCTCACCCGCAGTAAGATTAGACTTACACTCTGGATAAATTAAGGCTTTAATTTCCTTAAGTACTTGTTTTTGGAAAAGATCCAAACTACTACCTGCGGGCAAGGGCGGAGTGAAAGTGGATTTGACTCCTTTCATGAAGCGCTCATTCACACTAGACAGATCTTGCTGATGGTAAAACTCACATCCCTGTAATTCTAAGAGTGTGTGTACTACATTTTTATCTGCCTGATCAAAATGCTCCCCTAAGTGGAAACCTAATGCTCCAACTCTAACAGGTTGTTATGGGTATGTGTTATACTTTGCCACTCTCTTACGTGTGTTGTTATAATACTTATGCAAATTCAACTGCCTTATTGCTTTAAACAAATCAACCTCAAAAGCCACTTCATCAAATTTATGTACCAAACTGAAATTGAGACCCTTAGCCAAAAGAGACATACAATCGTGATCAAGTACCACATTTGTTAAATTCACCACATTTCTCCCCCGTCGATGACACAGGCACCTGCCCCACGCTAGATGCTAACGCTTCCACGCTGCTTGTTTTCTCTTGAAGGTGCTTCTGTGCACCCTTCCTTATGGTTCTCCCCCTTCTAACTCTCCTTCTAAAGGGGGTTTAGACTGTGAGATCTTCTGAGATCTGCGCCTTTCTATTTGAATAGTCCCAGGTATATCTTCTGAGGCGCTGGAATGCGACTCAGTTGTCCAATACTCATGGGTGCAACGTTTCCCCTGGCGCTTCTTAATCATCCAATCAAAGATCTTACCATTATCATAATCAGATTTATCCCGCAGGAACTTGTCCTTCTTTCTTTAATATCAGATTGTACAGGAGTTAATCATTTTTCCAGTTTCTTCAAAAATGACTGTAGCTGACTTTCAGTCAATCTTGCCTTAAAGAGGACCTTTCACCGATAATTACACTATGAACTAAGTATACAGCCATGTAGAGCGGCGCCCGGGGATCTCACTGCACTTACTATTATCCCTGGGTGCCGCTCCGTTCTCCCGTTATGACCTCCGGTATCTCCGTTCACTAAGTTATGGTAGGCGGAGTCTACCCTTGTTCTTCTGTAGTGCTGGCCAATCGAATTGCAGAGCTCACAGCCTGGGAGAAAATAACCTCCCAGGCTGTGAGCTCTGCGCTGCGATTGGCCAGCGCTAGAGCAGAACAAGGGCAGACTCCGCCTACCATAACTTAGTGACTGAAATCTCCGCCTACTATAACTTAGTGAGCGGAGATACCAGAGGGCATAACGGGAGAACGGAGCGGCGCCCTGGAATAATAGTAAGTGCAGTGAGATCCCCGGGCGTCGCTCTACATGTCTGTATACTTAGTTCACATTGTCATAATCGGTGAAAGGTCCTCTTTAAGTTGAATATTGGCCATGTTCAGATTAGCAACCACTGAATCGTATTCCTTGATGTGGCGTTCGAACACCAGCTGCATTAATCTAAAGGAATGCTCTAGATGCAGTGTTTTCCACTGATCTACAAATTCCTGGTCTTGTTTCAATTGCGAAATGTCCTTAAATACACGGGATATGTTTATTTGCCACATAATATTTTAAAGAGCCTTAAGAAATTAACCATTACAGGAGATATACGACCCAATGTTCACTAATACTTAAGCAGAATCACCATCATTGGGTATCATGTCCAATTTAACCCAAAATCCTATGCTGAATTGTTTCATAATGGATTTTAATAATGGTTGGAACTCAGTTTTTTCTGATACAGAGCTCCAAATTCCCTGCCTACACATAGAATTATGTGGTGAAAATATAAATTCCTGCAGCCACCACTAGAAGGGGCCTAGGGGCTTAATGCATACTAGTTAGACATTAAGGGTTTAGGTCCTTGTGTCAGCCACGGCTCCCATACCAGAACTAACTGTATCATGGTCATTTATTGTATAGTCAGTTTGCATCTGATTGTGGGGCTATTGCATTGTACTCGCATGATGATACAATAGACCCACCTTTCCCACCATCACATATGAACTGACTATCATAAATTACTATGATATAGTCAATTCAGGTCAGCAGAGCCGCAGACGTCCCGACAGATGCGGCCCACACCCGGACCGTGTTTCCTTAGCATAGTTGTGTGCATGAGCCCTAAACTGAATGAGAAAACAGCCATAAGCTCCCTCTAGTGGTGACTGCAGGTAGACAAAATTTTATCATATAACTCTATATCTGTGTAGAGGGTTTGAAGCTCTGTATCAGAAGTCTGAACCACTACAATAGGAAACATTATATTATATAAGTGCGGAATTTGGGACCTAAAACCGGCATGGTGTTAAAAAGTTTTAGTGAACAAGTATTGTACAGAGGCTGATTTTCCCAAATAGAGTTAATTAAGGGGATCCAACTTCTTGGACCTTCATTGATTGGCTGTGATCACAAAAGGAAGTGACCACTGATCCATGGCTGGTCCCCAAGATTGACAGCAAATTTTTGTAGTGGCTCCACATTTGGGGGAGGGGGAAACTTAGAAATTCCTACATTGATTATCCAAGAAACATACTACTCTGTATGAATCTACCGTATCTATTTGCCATAAACTCTTTTTAGAAATTAGATACTTAAACAAAACTCACCTTATATGCTACAGATAGATAACCTCCCTACCAGCAATTTCCCTAATCTCCAATCCCATGCAATTTCATTGAAACACTAAGGCTAGCTTCAAATTTCATTCCGGCAGGCTTTTCCGTCAGAGAACAGCCTGACTGAATGAAGCGGATCTGGATGTGAACGGAATGTCTGCTGGCCCCTCTGCATGGAGCGGTTTGTGTATGGACGGTCCTCCGCTTGGCTGCTGGAACAGACTACCAGGACACTGCTACCGCATATGTAAAGGTATCCTAATTGAGAAACTGCAGCATCGCTCCCCTCTTTCCCCCTCCCTTTCCTCTCCTCCTTATCTTCTATTTAATGCTTTACAACATATCAAATGTATAACGAATGCTATAGCGGCGGCTCTTTGCTTTGCAGACAGGCAGTGAACAGAATTGAGAGAGAGATAATGAGAGAATATCTGGTTGTTTGCTGCATGAAGCTGTGTTCCAGCACTAGGGCTATATTTGTCTGCACAGTAACACTAATAGTAGATTACACGTTCTGGGTAAATATTGAAATCTCAGCCTGATTAGAACATTAAAATAAAACAAAAAGTGAATATTACGATAAAATCACAGCAACTTGATCCATATGTTGTACAGAAACAGGCTATCAGGGTGCCTGAAAGTGAGTAAGAAGTATATAGATGCACAGTCCTTACACACCCAGCACCCAGAAAATGCACATATACAGTAGGTGATGGTGGTCACTTGTTGAATCTGACACACCAGCTATGCCTCTATTCACACTCCAGATTTCTGGACTACTGATGCGCCGGCCGCTTACATTTATGTGTTTTGCAGGTCCGAGCTAATAAGTAAACGAGGCCACGCTAAATCTCTGGCTGGCATTACACCTGGTGGTACTCAGTCTCATGTACCCATCCAGCACACAAGCCACTAATTACTACTCTAACTGCATAAACTACCTAAGCTCAACAAACAAAGCCCCCATGCGTCATCAGGAGCAAGGTTCTCACAGAGCAGTTTGTCAAGAATCACAGTACACCACTGATTTTGATTGAAAACGCCTTTATTGCAATGAAATCGTCAACCATAAATACTTAGTACTGCGACGCAGCGCAGGCAACGAGGCAGCACTTAAATACTTACAATCGTCTTCTCCTAGCATGATATTGTTATGTAACGCTGCGAATCAGATGTGTGGGCGTGTCAACTGACTCCACCTCCTGATATCGGAAGGCGGAGTCTGCACAAACGGACTGCAGTACTGACACAGTTGATAACTACCTTGTGATAGGGCTTTCCTCATTTTTATTATTTTTATTAGGTGGGGCCTCTCTTTGTATCAACCAAATTTGGCATCAAGGATCAAAACAGTGGTATGCATAGAAGAAAGGGGCCATTTAGCAACTATAAATATAAAGCCATTTCAGGAGCTGCTTGACACCAGCAATGCGGAGATCAGGGGTAGCTCGATACACTTTTGAATCTAGCTAAGTTGGCTTCTAAGAAGATCTTCCAGCTGCTTTTGGCTATTCATGTCTTCAATTCTGTATATCATGCACTAAAGGGGTATCCTTTGTGCCCTCATAGGATGGTAGTAAGGAGTCAATGAGATGCTGGAAAAGGGTCCCCCAGGAATGAGCATGATGTGTAATATAGGGGTTTACGGCTGGAGGTCCTGCTTCTGGGACTCTCAGCAATCAGTTGTAATATGCTACAAGTGTTCAATTTCCCTGCAGAGCCACAACAGGAGAAATGAATTATTAAACAATTTGTATTGAAATTGAAGGGTTGTCTATACAATGCAGGGACTTCCAAAGTGAGAGATGCTCTGTGCACTTTAGTACTAGATCAGGTTCCTGATCATTAGACCTCTCTAATGACTCTAAAACAAAACAATTTCCTGTACTGTTTGAAATAGGGGACCTCTGTAGCTGTTTCGTGATACTACAGTATCTCCCATTCCTAGCTTGCTGGAGAAATTCGACATGGCCTTCAAGTTCCTCTTGTTTGCTCCTATTGTGGTCACAAAAGACCTTTCAGCAGTAACATGGAAGGGGACCATCTCAGCTGGGTCCCCATTTTTCAAGTGTTTTATGGCTTCATGGGATATCTCTTTGTGGAGTACAGAGAGGCTTGATCCAGGTCAGTATTTTACCTGCTTCCTGATGAACTGTTTCCTCCCAAAAGAAGAGAGGTCCATAGATCCACTTTGTGGCCCATAAGTTATTCCTAACAATGTTCCTTTACAAATCACTTTAAACGGAAACTTCACTTTTACAACAAAAAAAGGAAACTTGAAGGGGAACGTCTTTAATGTTCTTTAATTGAACATGAAATTTAATATATCTAATGGTGCAAAAATAAAGCATTTGAGAGATGAGAGATATCCTTCAAGTATGAGGAGGCTTGGGTTGAAAACTTGGGGACAGACTGTAAACAACCTTTAACTGTCACTGATGATAGAGAGCAATGTATTATTTGCATAGTGGTTGGAACAGCCCTGAAGCCAAGCTTCATTCCTACCCTCGGGCACTGACGTCATTGGCCTGATGAAGTATGACAATTCTTCAGATCTGCACCATGCATCTCTTAATCCTTCTGCAAACATCTACTTCCAGACCATGTTTATATACAGTGTTGAGCGATTCAAAGTTCCCGAAGTGGACCTCATCCATTTGCACGCAAAGAGTCCGCTGCGTCCATCTTGATTGAAATCTTCTGTGCGATGATGTATGACATCACCACTCTGTGCGAGATTTCACTCTGGATCTTCCATAAAGATGGCCACGGCAGGCTCTTCGCTGTGAGTATTTTAACCCCTGACAGCCCTCAATGGTCATCTCAGATGCCATGATTAGTGATGAATGTGACATCTGTGGGGTTCCATGACAGTTCCATTACCATTCCCCGTCATTGCACCCTCTACTCACAAAGAAATGCACTTTGTGAAAAAGTAATTAATCACAAAGCTAAATTCTTTAGCAGACTAATCAAATTTTTGAGAACCTCGCTCATCTCTAGTCATATACATAATTGAGTCACATTATTATGACCGATTCCTACTCTCAACATTGGCAGAGCGTAGCTCATAAAAGATGTCATGTATTGCGAGCTGGCTTGTTGAGTATATAATGTGTGGGATAGGCTGTTTGCACACATATCCCTTGTTGCTATCATGGGTAAAAGGGATTTATCAGAGTGGCAAAAAGAATGATTGTTGACTTTCCCATTGATGTGAGGGGCGATCTTTGACTATGAAGATGTGCGAGGGCATGATAAGCTATAGTGGAGCAGTTTACCACCAAAATTAATAAGGGGGCTGACAGACATGTATCTAAAACAACAGTTCAGCGAACCCTACTGCTATGGTGCTCCAAAGTAGATGGATAGGTGGATGGTTCATGAACCTCTGCTAATGAAGTTGCATTGGCAGAAAAGGATTACATTTTTGCAGCAGTATCAGAATTGGAGCTCTGCTGATTGGAACAGGGTCACCTACTTGAATGAGTCAAATTTTCTGCTTCATCAAAAGGATGCAGGTTGACATGTCAGGTAAGAAACATCAGAGAACAAACACACTGAAACCATTGGTGGAAGAACACAAGCTGATGGTGGCAGCATAGAGTTCTAGGGAATGTTTTTGTGCCGTTGCAAGAAAAAGTATGTGAACCCTTTGGAATGATTTGGATTTCTGCACAAATTGGTCATAAAATGTGATCTGATCTTCATCTAAGTCACAACAATAGACAATCACAGTCTGCTTAACCACCTCCCGACCGCCTAACGCACGGATGCGTCCGGAAGGTGGTTGATTCATTCCTCCTGGACGCATCCGTGCGTCATCTCGCGAGACGCGAGATTTCGGGCATTGCCGGCCCGCGCATGCGCATCGCGGGCCGGCAAAAGTTAAAGAACAATTTCGTCACCAGCCTGCCAGCAACGATCATTGGCTGGCAGGCTGGCGATTTTCAAAAAATCCAATCACAAGCCATATAACAGATCATATTAGTAAATATGATCTGTTATATGGCTTGTCTGCTCCTCTGCTGGTCCTTTTCGTCGGTTGGATCCAGCAGAGGAGCAGACTGAACTGTGAGTACACCAAACACTACACTTTAGCCCCAGATCACCCCCCTGCACCCCAATTAATCCTTTGATCACCCCTTTGATCGCCCCTGTCAATCACTAGTGAAATGAAAAAAAAGTGATCAGTGTAAACTGTCACTTTTTTTTTTTCACTGGTATTGACTGTTAGGTTTTAGGGATAGTTTAGGCCCCTTGGTTAGGTAGTTAGCGTCAGTTAGCGCCCAGCCCACCGCACCGCAGTCACTTTTATTCGCTGATTAGCGTATCGCTAATCAGCATTTGTACTTTTATAGTATCTGTAAGTGATCAAAACTGATCACGGTCAGATCTATAATTGTATTAGTGTCACCTTAGCTCGCCCTCCACCCAAAACGCAGTGTTTGCCCGATCAGGCCTGATCGGTCGCCCACACGTGCGTTCACCCACGCCCGCCCCACCGCAGTGACAAAAAATTATTATTTTTTGATCACTGCACATTCACTTTACACGCACTGCGGCGATAAAAAAAATCAGTTTTGATATTTTTTATCAACCGCAGCGGCCTCCGGTACTTCGCTAGCCTCCCCTTTGTAAGACAGGCTTGCTTTTTTTCTTGGGTAGTCTCAGGGAATACCCCTAAATTTAGTAGTCCAAAATGTCAAACAGGGGGTATTCTTCTGAAGAGGCCTACAGGATTCTGACCCAGTCGGATGAGGAGTGGGAACCCTCATCTGACGAATCTAGCGGGTCAGAATATGAACCTGTGGAAAGCAGTGGCTCTCTGACCCAAAGTTCGGACGAGGAGGCTGAGGTCCCTGATAGCACCAGGCGTACCCGGCCCCGTGTCGCTAGACCACAGGTTACGCAGGATCCGCTTCAAGAGCAGCAGAGTGGGGCTGTCGCTGCCGGATCACGTGGTGAGGCATACACCAGCAGCGCAGCCCTTCCTGGACCTAGTACCAGCACTGCCGTACAACATGGTGAAGTAGCGAGCACCAGAAGGGCAGTTGAAGCTGGTACGGTGGCACGTGCAGTAGTTACCCCGTCGCAGCCACCGCACAGACAGGCCCGTAGAGCCCCTAGAGTCCCTGAGGTGCTGGCAAACCCTGATTGGCAGTCACCAACTTCAGCCGCACCTGTAGTTCCCCCTTTCACCGCCCAGTCTGGAGTTCGGGTTGAGACGGCTCAAATCGGTTCGGCCCTGGGATTTTTTGAGCTGTTCTTGACTGCGGAGCTCTTGGACTTAGTCGTGGCAGAGACAAACTGGTATGCCACACAATTTATAACCGCAAACCCGGGAAGCTTTTATGCCCAGCCTTTCCGGTGGAAACCAGTCCAAGTTTCCGAAATTAAAATTTTTCTGGGCCTTCTCCTCAACATGGGTCTAACTAAAAAGCATGAATTGCGGTCATATTGGTCCACGAACCCAATTCATCACATGCCCATGTTCTCTGCTGCTATGTCCAGGACACGATTTGAGACCATCCTGCGTTTTCTGCATTTTAGCGACAACACCACCTCCCGTCCCAGAGGCCACCCAGCTTTTGACCGGCTCCACAAAATTCGGCCCCTCATAGACCATTTCAACCAGAAATTTGCAGATTTGTATACCCCCGAGCAAAACATCTGCATAGACGAGTCCCTAATACATTTTACCGGGCGCCTTGGCTTCAAACAATACATCCCAAGCAAGCGTGCCCGGTATGGGGTCAAATTGTATAAGCTCTGTGAAAGGGCCACAGGCTATACCCAAAAATTTTGTGTCTATGAGGGAAAAGATCAGACCCTGGAGCCGGTCGGTTGCCCTGACTACCTGGGGAGCAGTGGGAAGACAGTCTGGGACTTGGTGTCACCCTTATTCGGCAAGGGGTACCATCTTTATGTGGACAATTTCTACACAAGTGTGGCCCTCTTTAGGCATTTGTTTCTAGAACGGATTTGAGCCTGTGGCACCGTGCGACCTAGTCGCCGGGGCTTCCCCCAACGGCTCGTTACCACCCGTCTTGCAAGGGGGGAGAGGGCTGCCTTGTGTAATGAAGAACTGCTCGCGGTGAAATGGAGAGACAAGCGTGACGTTTACATGCTCTCCTACATTCACGCAGACACGACAATCCAAATTGAGCGAGCAACCCGTGTCATTGAAAAGCCCCTCTCAGTCCACGACTATAATTTGCTCATGGGAGGGGTGGACTTCAATGACCAGATGTTGTCTCCGTATTTAGTTTCCCGCAGAACCAGACGCTGGTATAAGAAGGTGTCTGTATATTTGATTCAATTGGCGCTGTATAATAGTTTTGTTCTCTACAGTAAGGCTGGGAGAACTCGATCCTTCCTCAAATTCCAGGAAGAGATCATCGAGAACCTCCTGTATCCAGAAGGTTCCGTGGCCCCATCGACCAGTGTAGTTAGCCGTCTACACGAGCGACATTTCCCCAATGTCGTTGCTGGTACCTCAATCCAACCGTCACCCCGAAAAAGATGTCGTGTCTGTAGCAGGAGTGGAATAAGGCGTGACACCCGCTATTTCTGTCCTGACTGCCCTGACCACCCTGCCCTATGCTTAGGAGAGTGTTTCCGGAAGTACCACACACAGGTACACCTAGCATAGGGATCACATCTCACCAGGACAGGCACACAGGGCTATTAGGGCCCATTCACTCACAGCTGCTGCAAACGTCTCCTTTCACATGGGACAAAGTGCATAACGTACTTCGCCACATCTTTGGGCGATTTGCGCTTTGCACATTGACCCATGGGGAAGGAGAGGTTTGTTCTATAAAGGTAAAAAAAAAACAAAAAAAAAAACACCAGTAAGCAAAAAGGTTAATGTTCAGTTAAAAAAGTTAAAGTTTATATGTTCTCTTCCAAAGTTAATAAAATTATTGTGTTGCGGCCTGGTTTTTTCTTTTTTTTTTTTTTTTTTACCTTCCAGGTGGACCAACCGATCGACTAGCTGCAGCACTGATGTGCATTCGGACAGAAGCATTGCACTGCTGTCAGATTACACGCAAGTCGGTGTATGCGGCGCTGCAAGACGAGATTTCTCCTCTGCAGTAAAAGATACGTTTGCCGAGGCATATGAGCTGAGGAGGTGGCGGTGTTCATATACTTTGGCAAACACTTTGTATATATAAAAAAAAAAATCCCGGCAATGATTTATTCATCCACATCGATTGATGTGAATGGAGAAATCTAGTTTGCCAGGGCATACGAGCTAAGTGGGTATGGATGTTGGGCGGAGCTTATATGTCCTGGCAGACGCCTTTCCCCTCCTTTTCCTTTTTTTGGCAGAGATTTTTTCATCCACATTGATCGATGCGAATGAAGAAATCTGTGCCGTTAATTTTTTCTTTCAGCCCAGAGGCTGAACGGAAAAAAAAATCTCATTACCCGTATGCTCACTATAAGGAGAATAGCAGAAACTCCTAATGCTGGGCATACATGTAATGATTGCGGAGACCCTCAAATGCCAGGGCAGTACAAACACCCCACAAATAACACCATTTTGGAAAGAAGACACCCCAAGGTATTCGCTGAGGGGCATATTGAGTCCATGAAAGATTAAAATTTTTGTCCCAAGTTAGCGGAAAGGGAGACTTTGTGAGAAAAAAATCAAAAAAATCAATTTCCGCTAACTTGTGCCCAAAAATTTTTTTTTCTATGAACTCGCCATGCCCTTCATTGAATACCTTGGGGTGTCTTCTTTCCAAAATAGGGTCACATGTGGGGTATTTATACTGCCCTGGCATTTTAGGGGCCCCAAAGCGTGAGAAGAAGTCTGGTATCCAAAGGTCTAAAAATGCCCTCCTAAAAGGAATTTGGGCACCTTTGCCCACCTAGGCTGCAAAAAAGTGTCACACATGTGGTATCTCCGTATTCAGGAGAAGTTGGTGAATGTGTTTTGGGGTGTCATTTTACATATACCCATGCTGGGTGAGAGAAATATCTTGGTCAAATGCCAACTTTGTATAAAAAAATGGGAAAAGTTGTCTTTTGCCAAGATATTTCTCTCACCCAGCATGAGTATATGTAAAATGACACCCCAAAACCCATTCCCCAACGTCTCCTGAATACGGAGATACCACATGTGTGACACTTTTTTGCAGCCTAGGTGGGCAAAGGGGCCCACATTCCAAAGAGCACCTTTCGGATTTCACAGGTCATTTACCTACTTACCACACATTAGGGCCCCTGGAAAATGCCAGGGCAGTATAACTACCCCACAAGTGACCCCATTTTGGAAAGAAGACACCCCAAGGTATTCCGTGAGTGGCATGGCGAGTTCCTAGAATTTTTTATTTTTTGTCACAAGTTAGTGGAAAATGATGATTTTTTTTTTTTTTTTTTCATACAAAGTCTCATATTCCACTAACTTGTGACAAAAAATAAAAACTTCCATGAACTCACTATTCCCATCAGCGAATACCTTGGGGTCTCTTCTTTCCAAAATGGGGTCACTTGTGGGGTAGTTATACTGCCCTGGCATTCTAGGGGCCCAAATGTGTGGTAAGTAGTTTGAAATCAAATTCTGTAAAAAATGACGAGTGAAATCCGAAAGGTGCTCTTTGGAATATGGGCCCCTTTGCCCACCTAGGCTGCAAAAAAGTGTCACACATCTGATATCTCCGTATTCAGTAGAAGTTGGAAAATGTGTTTTGGGGTGTCATTTTACATATACCCATGCTGGGTGAGAGAAATATCTTGGCAAAAGACAACTTTTCCCATTTTTTTATACAAAGTTGGCAATTGACCAAGATATTTATCTCACCCAGCATGGGTATATGTAAAATGACACCCCAAAACACATTCCCCAACTTCTACTGAATACGGAGATACCAGATGTGTGACACTTTTTTGTAGCCTAGGTGGGCAAAGGGGCCCATATTCCAAAGAGCACCTTTCGGATTTCACTCGTCATTTTTTACAGAATTTGATTTCAAACTCCTTACGACACATTTGGGCCCCTAGAATGCCAGGGCAGTATAACTACCCCACAAGTGACCCCATTTTGGAAAGAAGAGACCCCAAGGTATTCGCTGATGGGCATAGTGAGTTCATGGAAGTTTTTATTTTTTGTCACAAGTTAGTGGAATATGAGACTTTGTATGAAAAAAAAAAAAAATCATCATTTTCCACTAACTTGTGACAAAAAATAAAAAATTCTAGGAACTCGCCATGCCCCTCACGGAATACCTTGGGGTGTCTTCTTTCCAAAATGGGGTCACTTGTGGGGTAGTTATACTGCCCTGGCATTCTAGGGGCCCAAATGTGTGGTAAGGAGTTTGAAATCAAATTCTGTAAAAAATGACGAGTGAAATCCGAAAGGTGCTCTTTGGAATATGGGCCCCTTTGCCCACCTAGGCTGCAAAAAAGTGTCACACATCTGGTATCTCCGTATTCAGTAGAAGTTGGGGAATTTGTTTTGGGGTGTCATTTTACATATACCCATGCTGGGTGAGAGAAATATCTTGGCAAAAGACAACTTTTCCCATTTTTTTATACAAAGTTGGCATTTGACCAAGATATTTATCTCACCCAGCATGGGTATATGTAAAAAGACACCCCAAAACACATTCCCCAACTTCTACTGAATACGGAGATACCAGATGTGTGACACTTTTTTGTAGCCTAGGTGGGCAAAGGGGCCCATATTCCAAAGAGCACCTTTCGGATTTCACTCGTCATTTTTTACAGAATTTGATTTCAAACTCCTTACCACACATTTGGGCCCCTAGAATGCCAGGGCAGTATAACTACCCCACAAGTGACCCCATTTTGAAAGAAGAGACCCCAAGGTATTCGCTGATGGGCATAGTGAGTTCATGGAAGTTTTTATTTTTTGTCACAAGTTAGTGGAATATGAGACTTTGTATGAAAAAAAAAAAAAAAAATCATCATTTTCCACTAACTTGTGACAAAAAATAAAAAATTCTAGGAACTCGCCATGCCCCTCACGGAATACCTTGGGGTGTCTTCTTTCCAAAATGGGGTCACTTGTGGGGTAGTTATACTGCCCTGGCATTCTAGGGGCCCAAATGTGTGGTAAGGAGTTTGAAATAAAATTCTGTAAAAAATGACGAGTGAAATCCGAAAGGTGCTCTTTGGAATATGGGCCCCTTTGCCCACCTAGGCTGCAAAAAAGTGTCACACATCTGGTATCCCCGTACTCAGGAGAAGGTGGGGAATGTGTTTTGGGGTGTCATTTTACATATACCCATGCTGGGTGAGAGAAATATCTTGGCAAAAGACAACTTTTCCCATTTTTTTATACAAAGTTGGCATTTGACCAAGATATTTATCTCACCCAGCATGGGTATATGTAAAAAGACACCCCAAAACACATTCCCCAACTTCTACTGAATACGGAGATACCAGATGTGTGACACTTTTTTGTAGCCTAGGTGGGCAAAGGGGCCCATATTCCAAAGAGCACCTTTCGGATTTCACTCGTCATTTTTTACAGAATTTGATTTCAAACTCCTTACGACACATTTGGGCCCCTAGAATGCCAGGGCAGTATAACTACCCCACAAGTGACCCCATTTTGGAAAGAAGAGACCCCAAGGTATTCGCTGATGGGCATAGTGAGTTCATGGAAGTTTTTATTTTTTGTCACAAGTTAGTGGAATATGAGACTTTGTATGAAAAAAAAAAAAAATCATCATTTTCCACTAACTTGTGACAAAAAATAAAAAATTCTAGGAACTCGCCATGCCCCTCACGGAATACCTTGGGGTCTCTTCTTTCCAAAATGGGGTCACTTGTGGGGTAGTTATACTGCCCTGGCATTCTAGGGGCCCAAATGTGTGGTAAGGAGTTTGAAATCAAATTCTGTAAAAAATGACGAGTGAAATCCGAAAGGTGCTCTTTGGAATATGGGCCCCTTTGCCCACCTAGGCTGCAAAAAAGTGTCACACATCTGGTATCTCCGTATTCAGTAGAAGTTGGGGAATTTGTTTTGGGGTGTCATTTTACATATACCCATGCTGGGTGAGAGAAATATCTTGGCAAAAGACAACTTTTCCCATTTTTTTATACAAAGTTGGCATTTGACCAAGATATTTATCTCACCCAGCATGGGTATATGTAAAAAGACACCCCAAAACACATTCCCCAACTTCTACTGAATACGGAGATACCAGATGTGTGACACTTTTTTGTAGCCTAGGTGGGCAAAGGGGCCCATATTCCAAAGAGCACCTTTCGGATTTCACTCGTCATTTTTTACAGAATTTGATTTCAAACTCCTTACCACACATTTGGGCCCCTAGAATGCCAGGGCAGTATAACTACCCCACAAGTGACCCCATTTTGAAAGAAGAGACCCCAAGGTATTCGCTGATGGGCATAGTGAGTTCATGGAAGTTTTTATTTTTTGTCACAAGTTAGTGGAATATGAGACTTTGTATGAAAAAAAAAAAAAAAAAATCATCATTTTCCACTAACTTGTGACAAAAAATAAAAAATTCTAGGAACTCGCCATGCCCCTCACGGAATACCTTGGGGTGTCTTCTTTCCAAAATGGGGTCACTTGTGGGGTAGTTATACTGCCCTGGCATTCTAGGGGCCCAAATGTGTGGTAAGGAGTTTGAAATAAAATTCTGTAAAAAATGACGAGTGAAATCCGAAAGGTGCTCTTTGGAATATGGGCCCCTTTGCCCACCTAGGCTGCAAAAAAGTGTCACACATCTGGTATCTCCGTACTCAGGAGAAGGTGGGGAATGTGTTTTGGGGTGTCATTTTACATATACCCATGCTGGGTGAGAGAAATATCTTGGCAAAAGACAACTTTTCCCATTTTTTTATACAAAGTTGGCATTTGACCAAGATATTTATCTCACCCAGCATGGGTATATGTAAAAAGACACCCCAAAACACATTCCCCAACTTCTACTGAATACGGAGATACCAGATGTGTGACACTTTTTTGTAGCCTAGGTGGGCAAAGGGGCCCATATTCCAAAGAGCACCTTTCGGATTTCACTCGTCATTTTTTACAGAATTTGATTTCAAACTCCTTACCACACATTTGGGCCCCTAGAATGCCAGGGCAGTATAACTACCCCACAAGTGACCCCATTTTGGAAAGAAGAGACCCCAAGGTATTTCGTGATGGGCATAGTGAGTTCATAGAACTTTTTATTTTTTGTCACAAGTTAGTGGAATATGAGACTTTGTAAGAAAAAAAAAAAAAAAATCATCATTTTCCGCTAACTTGTGACAAAAAATAAAAAGTTCTATGAACTCACTATGCCCATCAGCGAATACCTTAGGGTGTCTACTTTCAGAAATGGGGTCATTTGTGGGGTGTTTGTACTGTCTGGGCATTGTAGAACCTCAGGAAACATGACAGGTGCTCAGAAAGTCAGAGCTGCTTCAAAAAGCGGAAATTCACATTTTTGTACCATAGTTTGTAAACGCTATAACTTTTACCCAAACCATTTTTTTTTACCCAAACATTTTTTTTTTATCAAAGACATGTAGAACAATAAATTTAGAGCAAAATTTATATATGGATGTCGTTTTTTTTGCAAAATTTTACAACTGAAAGTGAAAAATGTCATTTTTTTGCAAAAAAATCGTTAAATTTCGATTAATAACAAAAAAAGTAAAAATGTCAGCAGCAATGAAATACCACCAAATGAAAGCTCTATTAGTGAGAAGAAAAGGAGGTAAAATTCATTTGGGTGGTAAGTTGCATGACCGAGCAATAAACGGTGAAAGTAGTGTAGGTCAGAAGTGTAAAAAGTGGCCTGGTCTTTCAGGGTGTTTAAGCTAGGGGGGCTGAGGTGGTTAAACTAATAACACACAAAGAATTAAATGTTACCATGTTTTTATTGAACACACCATGTAAACATTCACAGTGCAGGTGGAAAAAGTATGTGAACCCTTGGATTTAATAACTGGTTGAACCTCCTTTGGCAGCAATAACTTTAACCAAACATTTCCTGTAGTTGCAGATCAGACGTGCACAACGGTCAGGAGTAATTCTTGACCATTCCTCTTTACAGAACTGTTTCAGTTCAGCAATATTCTTAGGCTGTCTGGTGTGAATCGCTTTCTTGAGGTCATGCCACAGCATCTCAATTGGGTTGAGGTCAGGACTCTGACTGGGCCACTCCAGAAGGCGTATTTTCTTCTGTTTAAGCCATTCTGTTGTTGATTTACTTCAATGCTTTGGGTCGTTGTCCTGTTGCAACACCCATCTTCTGTTGAGCTTCAGCTGGTGGACAGATGGCCTTAAGTTATCCTGCAAAATGTCTTGATAAACTTGGGAATTCATTTTTCCTTCGATGATATCAATCCGTCCAGACCCTGATGCAGCAAAGCAGCCCCAAACCCTGATGCCCCACCACCATATTTCACAGTTGGAATGAGGTTTTGATGTTGGTGTGCTGTGCCTCTTTTTTTCCACACATACAGTCAGGTCCATAAATATTGGGACATCGACACAATTCTAACATTTTTGGCTCTATACACCACCACAATGGATTTCAAATGAAACGAACAAGATGTGCTTTAACTGTAGACTGTTAGCTTTAATTTGAGGGTATTTACATCCAAATCAGGTGAACGGTGTAGGAATTACAACAGTTTGCATATATGCCTCCCACTTGTTAAGGGACCAAAAGTAATGGGACAATTGGCTTATCAGCTGTTCCATGGCCAGGTGTGTGTTATTCCCTCATTATCCCAATTAGAATGAGCAGATAAAAGGTCCAGAGTTCATTTCAAGTGTGCTATTTGCATTTGGAATCTGTTGCTGTCAACTCTCAAGATGAGATCCAAAGAGCTGTCAAAACAAACCCTTCAGAACTATAGCAAAAACATCAGGCGTGGCTAAAACAACTGTTTGGAACTTTCTTAAAAAGAAGAAATGCACCGGTGAGCTCAGCAACACCAAAATACCCGGCAGACCCTGGAAAACAACTGTGGTGGATGACCGAAGAATTCTTTCCCTGGTGAAGAAAACACCCTTCACAACTTTTGGCCAGATCAAAAACACTCTCCAGGAGGTAGGTGTATGTGTGTCAAAGTCAACAATCAAGAGAAGACTTCACCAGAGTGAATGCAGAGGGTTCACCACAAGATGTAAACCATTGGTGAGCCTCAAAAACAGGAAGGCCAGATTAGAGTTTGCCAAACGACATCTAAAAAAGCCTTCACAGTTCTGGAACAACATCCTATGGACAGATGAGACCAAGATCAACTTGTACCAGAGTGATGGGAAGAGAAGAGTATG
Source organism: Bufo bufo (assembly GCF_905171765.1). NCBI lineage: Eukaryota > Metazoa > Chordata > Amphibia > Anura > Bufonidae > Bufo > Bufo bufo. The sequence continues at coordinate 39,100,900 of NC_053389.1, forward strand.
GAGAAGGAAAGGAACTGCTCATGATCCTAAGCATACTACCTCATCAGTGAAGCATGGTGGTGGTAGTGTCATGGCGTGGGCATGTATGGCTGCCAATGGAACTGGTTCTCTTGTATTTATTGATGATGTAACTGCTAACAAAAGCAGCAGCATGAATTCTGAAGTATTTCGGGCAATATTATCTGCTCATATTCAGCCAAATGCTTCAGATCTCATTGGACGGTGCTTCACATTGCAGATGGACAATGACCCAAAGCATACTGCAAAAGCAACCAAAGAGTTTTTTTAAGGGAAAGAAGTGGAATGTTATGCAATGGCCAAGTCAATCACCTGACCTGAATCCGATTGAGCATGCATTTCACTTGCTGAGGACAAAACTGAAGGGAAAATGCCCCAAGAACAAGCAGGAACTAAAGACAGTTGCAGTAGAGGCCTGGCAGAGCATCACCAGGGTTGAAACCCAGCATCTGGTGATGTCTATGCGTTCCAGACTTCAGGCTGTAATTGACTGCAAAGGATTTGCAACCATGTATTAAAAAGTGAAAGTTTGATTTATGATTATTATTCTGTCCCATTACTTTTGGTCCCTTAACAAGTGAGAGGCACAAATGCAAACTGTTGTAATTCCTACACCGTTCACCTGATTTGGATGTAAATACCCTCAAATTAAAGCTGACAGTCTGAAGTTAAAGCACATCTTGTTCATTTCATTTCAAATTCATTGTGGTGATGTATAGAGCCAAAAATGTTAGAATTGTGTCGATGTCCCAATATTTATGGACCTGACTGTAGTGTTGTGTGTTTCTTCCAAACAACTCAACTTTGGTTTCATCTGTCCACAGAATATTTTGCCAGTAGTGCTATGGAACATCCAGGTGCTCTTGTGCAAACTGTAAATGTGCAGCAATTTTTGGACAGCAGTGGCTTCCTCTGTGGTATCCTCCCATGAAATCCATTCTTGTTTAGTGTTTTAAGTATCGTAGATTCGCTAACAGGGATGTTAGCATATGCCAGAGATTTTTGTAAGTCTTTAGCTGACACTCTAGGATTCTTTTTCACCTCATTGAGCAGTCTGCGATGTGATCTTGCAGTCATCTTTACAGGACGGCCACTCCTAGGGAGAGTAGCAGCAGTGCTGAACTTTTTCCATTTATAGACAATTTGTCTTACCGTGGACTGATGAACAGCAAGGCTTTTGGAGATACTTTTATAACCCTTTCCAGCTTTATGAAAGTCAACAATTTTTAATCGTAGGTCTTCTGAGAGCTCTTTTGTGCGAGGCATCATTCACATCAGGCAATGCTTCTTGTGAAAAGCAAACCCAGAACTGGTGTGTGTTTTTTATAGGGCAGGGCAGCTGTAACCAACACCTCCAATCTCATCTCATTGATTGGACTCCAGTTGGCTGACACCTCACTCCAATTAGCTCTTGGAGATGTCATTAGTCTAGGGGTTCACATACTTTTTCCACCTGCACTGTGAATGTTTACATGGTGTGTTCAATAAAAACATGGTAACATTTAATTCTTTGTGTATTATTAGTTTAAGCAGACTGTGATTGTCTATTTTTGTGACTTAGATGAAGATCAGATCACATTTTATGACAAATTTTTCTTGCAACTGTAGTGACACAGTGAGGGGTTGTGTCTGGCAAGGCAGGTATTTTCCTCCCAGCATGTGCGGCTGGGCTGGTTTCCAGCCAGATGAGGTCAAATTACCGGATCGGAGTTTAAGTGCCGGTTTGGGTTTTGGCAGCACCTGGTTGTCCTTAAATAGGCAGGTGGGCTCAGCAGAGATGTCTCTATTTTTGGGATCTGAGGCTTTGTGCCATGCTGGAGGGCTGAGAGCTGTATGCTGGAGAAACAGGCCCCCTAAAGCCTGCTGTGGACTACCAGAGGCAGAACTGCCAGCAAGGTTACTTGTGTTATATGAACTTTCCATTGTGTGTGAATTAACACCAAGACTGCAAACTTACGTGCTGTTTTGTGCAATTGCCATTGATGTTTTGAGTTAAGAACTTGTATTTTGCCTCTGTACTATGCATGCTTACCCTATCTGCAGCCAGCCAGTACCGCAGGGGCAACACGTGAGGTGCACGGTGGGCCGATGAGGGGCCAAATAATAACACACAGTTTATCAGTTTACTCACGGTTAGCAGAAAGCCTCCCTGGGCTGGCAGCACAGTGTTGAGGTGGACAGCACGAAATCCTCCGGGGCACGCTCTGTGGTAGGGAAGCATCAGCCAAGATGGTGGTTGAGGTGCCATTGATGTTAGGGGTGCTTAGGGTGCTTGTTGCAGCTGAGTCCCTTGATGGTCCCTTGATGGGAGTTCCAGTTGCAGTCGGTACATCAAACAAAATGCAGTCTTTTGTGATTTGAAAGGAATCCTGCTGATCCACTGTTAATAGGACTGGATGTATTTAGTTTAGCCTGAAGATTCGGTATCAGTGTAATTTGGTGAGGTCACCAGTGGCTATAGTATCCTTCACCTGAATATCCAAAGGTCTTTTATGCCGGGTTTGTGGCTTTTATCCTTTGGATTTTTAGTCTTTTCTTTCCTTTGTCCCTTTCTGGACTAGACTTTCATCTGGGTAGGAGTGCTATATCTGCACTCTCTCTAACTCAACAGCAGACTACTGACTACTAGAGTTGAGCGAACACCTGGATGTTCGGGTTCGAGAAGTTCGGCCGAACTTCCCGGAAATGTTCGGGTTCGGGATCCGAACTCGCCCCGAACTTCGCCCCGAACCCGAACCCCATTGAAGTCAATGGGGACCCGAACTTTTCGGCACTAAAAAGGCTGTAAAAAAGCCCAGGAAAGGGTTAGAGGGCTGCAAAAGGCAGAAAAATGTAGGTAAATCCCCTGCAAACAAATGTAGATAGGGAAATGAATAAAAAAAAAAAAATTAAAATTAACTAATATCAATTGGAGAGAGGTCTCATGGCAGAGAATCAGGCTTCATGTCATAGCAGAGAATCAGGCTTCACGTCACCCACCACTGGAACAGGCCATTGTCAGATATTTAGGCCCCGCACCCATACAGAGGAGAGAGGTCCCATAGCAGAGAATCAGGCTTCATGTCATAGCAGAGAATCAGGCTTCAAGTCATAGCAGAGAATCAGGCTTCATGTCATAGCAGAGAATCAGGCTTCACGTCACCCACCACTGGAACAGGCCATTGTCAGATATTTAGGCCCCGGCACCCAGACAGAGGAGAGAGGTCCCATAGCAGAGAATCAGGCTTCATGTCATAGCAGAGAATCAGGCTTCATGTCATAGCAGAGAATCAGGCTTCAAGTCATAGCAGAGAATCAGGCTTCATGGCATAGCAGAGAATCAGGCTTCATGTCACCCACCACTGGAACAGGCCACTGTCAGTTATTTTTAGGCCCCGGCACCCAGACAGAGGAGAGAGGCCCCATAGCAGAGAATCAGGCTTCATGTCATAGCAGAGAATCAGGCTTCAAGTCATAGCAGAGAATCAGGCTTCATGTCTTAGCAGAGAATCAGGCTTCACGTCACCCACCACTGGAACAGGCTACTGTCAGATATATTTAGGCCCCTGCACCCAGACAGAGGAGAGAGGTCCCATAGCAGAGATTCAGGCTTCATGTCATAGCAGAGAATCAGGCTTAATGTCACCCAACACTGGAACAGGCCAGTGTCAGATATTTTTAGGCCCCGGCACCCAGACAGAGGAGAGGTTCATTCAACTTTGGGTTGCCCCGCAATATAATGGTAAAATGAAAATAAAAAAAGGATTGAATGAGGATGTACCCTGGAGTACAATAATATATGGTTATGGGGAGGTAGTTATAAATGTCTAATCTGCACAAGGGATGGACAGGTCCTGTGGGATCCATGCCTGGTTCATTTTTATGAACGTCAGCTTGTCCACATTGGCTGTAGACAGGCGGCTGCGTTTGTCTGTAATGACGCCCCCTGCCTTGCAGAATACACGCTCAGACAAAACGCTGGCCGCCGGGCAGGCCAGCACCTCCAAGGCATAAAAGGCTAGCTCTGGCCACGTGGACAATTTGGAGACCCAGAAGTTGAATGGGGCCAAACCATCAGTCAGTACGTGGAGGGGTGTGCACACGTACTGTTCCACCATGTTAGTGAAATGTTGCCTCCTGCTAACATGTTCCGTATCAGGTGGTGGTGCAGTTAGCTGTGGCGTGGTGACAAAACTTTTCCACATCTCTGCCATGCTAACCCTGCCCTCAGAGGAGCTGGCCGTGACACAGCTGCGTTGGCGACCTCTTGCTCCTCCTCTGCATTCGCCTTGGGCTTCCACTTGTTCCCCTGTGACATTTGGGAATTCTCTCAGTAGCGCGTCTACCAACGTGCGCTTGTACTCGCGCATCTTACTATCACGCTCCAGTGTGTCGTCGCAATTCATGCGACTCTCCTTCTTCTTTGTGTGGTGCCAAATCAATTAGAAGAATAAGTATGTGTACAGCATACTGCTTTATAATGAGACCAGACACTAGGTGGTTTCATGAAAGCATCTTCTCATCCTCTTTTTGCCATGGTAGAAGAGAGCAGGCGAGAGAGCCTTTTATTCACAGTACATTCACTTAAATAGCAGACATGACATCACAAAAGGGGTGTTCCTTAAGAAGAGACTATTGGCTCCTTAACCTGATAGGAGTGGTTTCAGAATCCCCTCTTCCCCCTCCCTCATTGACCTTCTCATACATATGGTTTGCAGCCATCTAGTGGACAGAAATGTGTACTACAGAATATTCTCATTATATATTCATAAAATCATAAATCCTTCTCTCACAAATCCCTCCTTTTGCGGGAAATAGACCAGAGGTGAACAGGCAAAGTGAGGTACTCTCCCAACGCCCTAAACAGCGAAGAGCTGGACTTTCCTTATTGCTTCACCAGGTCCCCTCAACTCCCTTTCGGGTTTGCCTTCACCTTGTCCTATTTACCCCGCAACCACCAACAAGGTTTTATTTACTTAAGGATGGAATAATCTTTGTCTTTGACAGGGGCACAGCACATATACATAGTGTGGGCATGGATGTATTATACATTTTCAAAAACAATTTTCCTAAAATGTAGAACTATATGACAGCCTGTTAAAACCAAATTCTAATAACATTGTAGTCGCTGAACCAGTTCCCAAAACATTATTCTGGCCATGATATTAATTTCAGAATTTTTCCCATCAGTTCATTTGATAAAGTTCATCAGTTTCTTCAGATCCTTGGTGATCCTTCCATCAGTTTCTTCAGACCCTTGGTGATCCTTCCATCAGGGGCAGTGTTGTCCGGAGTGTAGATGTAGCAGTTCCTGTAGACCCCTCCTTTTTCTCCTGTCAAGGATCAGTCGGTTCTGTGGAGTCATCACTGGAAAAGAGCTCAGTTGTTCCACCATTCCCTTAACAGCATCACAGATATAATTCACAAATCTCTGTTGATGACAATAGATATGTTAATCCAATAAAAATTATTATTATATATATATATTTTTTTTTTATTATTATTATATACTAATCATGGGAGTTAATGACTCAAATCCTGCAACTATCTGACTTTTTGCTGTAAATTGATCAGAAACTCTTCTACAGACTCCTATGGCATCCATGTATCCATGTATAAACGTGAGTCAAAGGATGTAGGCAGTGACCTCCTTAGTCGTGACCAGACAATGTTTTCTGATTTGATCCTACTCAGGAGGTGAGAATAGAACAAATGGCATCAGTACCCGATCAGGACTTGATCAGGGTACATTGGCCACCTCATTCTACCTGCATCCTGGGTCGGAGTTTCAAATCTCCACACAATCACCAGATATCTGCGTTTTGATCATTTTGGTTGATAAACCAACTGTCAGAGTAAACGTTAGAGTCACTACTTGTCTTCTTCAGCTGAATTATGTAAGAACAATATCCTGGAGGGAAAACACCAAAGGGCTTTCCTGTATAAATCCTGTCTCTAAGGTCAGTTTGTCATTATATTTTAAATTTGGCCAAATATTTAATGCCAATTATAGGTAAGGATGTAGGAGCCACAGAAGCAACTAAACTTTGAGGTTTCTCCCTTACCAACATTCTAAATTTGCCTAGGGGATCTTGGTCACTTACACATGCTCCTAACACATATATCCCCAAATCCTGTTGTATAGGATTTCTAATGGACAGGAACAGAGGATTACATTCATCATGTTTACAACTGTTTGGTGGGGTTCCCTTATGGATAGTCATTCTATGGGACAAACCTTCACCTTTACTGACTCTAGAGGTAGTTTCCACTGGTATATATTCACAACACTTCAGATTAGTACTCCATTCGGTTAATTTCCAATATCCACAGTTGGTCTGGTCATATTTAAACACAATTACCATAGACTGGGTCAGTCCCCGTCACACAGATGTACTTATCAGACCAAAACCAAGTGTCCTATCTGTCATCTGTCTTACAGTCCACTATACTGCAAAAGTCAACTTAGTTGTTCCTGACTCATCTTGATAATATATCACCGTTGGAATTTGATTTGACTGTGATTTCCCTTTGTACAATATGGAACACACAATAAGGCATGAAACAACATTATGGCTCTTATAGTCCTGACACTTGATTGCAATGCGATCAGTTTCTCCTTGCAATTCGACAGCAGTGGCGGCGGTTATCAGGACTTGATGTAGATCTTCAAACCGTAGCTCTAGGACTTTCCACCCGTCTCTTGTTTCACCACTATCCAATCTCCTGATTGTGAAGAATGAATCGCTTCTATACAGTCTGGATTCTAGGAAACAACTAAAACTTGGAAATACACATTAGACAATAACTTGTGTAACAGACAACATCATTTTGGAAAACTACTATGCTGCATCTGGAACTATTGGGGAAATAGACACCTAATCCAGGAGCATTCCCAAAGAGTACTTCATAAGGACTTAGGCCTATCTTCCGGTTAGATGTATATCGGAGGAAGAAAAACCCCAGGGATAGGTACTCTCACCTCAGTCAGTATCTTTTAGCTGTAGCCTTCGCTACAGGCCAAATCTCCGAATATCCTGGAAAGAGATCAATATAGACACAGACATATTCACACTGTTCCACCTTTGTTCCGAATGTAGTCAATCTGCAGTCTCTGAAATGGGTAAGATGACCTTGGCATATGCCTTCCTGGAACTCCCATAGTTCTCCCATCATTATTACAGCATTCACCCAGTGGCAGCATTGTTGAACCCCGGAGCCATCCACCACAGAACCCAATCACACCTTCTCTCTCTCGATTTGCCCATGTTCTAAATCCATCCTCTTTAGGTAGAGTGCCCTCTGAAGGAAGAGTTTATTACCAACTCTCCAGAGTCCTATTATCACTTCTACCTTTATCCTTTGATGTTTCCTTTCAGCCTCTGTAACCTGTATCTGAAAAAGACAAACTTTTTGGAAGTCCACTGGCCTTAAGCCATCCTTTATCACACAGATTTCCACTTAGGGAAGACTTCAGGTAATAATGTAGCCTCTACCTCCTCAGGCAGCATCAGGGCATCAAACATCCTTCATACACTCAGCATTTATTATTGATGGGCTTAGCCATGGATCAAACAAAATCTCTGCTTCACTAGATTAGACCATAATAATGAGTGATACCGAAGGCATACCTGGATGTTAGCAGTCTTACCCTCAGCCATCTTACCAACCTCAGCGAGTGTCTTCAGCTCTGTCTCCTGCACTACCATTGCTGGACGGAGTGGTTCTTTCTTGACAACATCGGATTAAGTAGGAACAGCATATCCTGTCCGAAATGATCCATCTTCCAGGAACCTGAAATGATCTACCAGAAACTCAAAAATGTGGTTATTAATTGGAGACATTAAATTTGAATTTGAATTTTTATATTTGTATTTACTACTCCCAGACTCCCCCCTTCCAGATGCAGCAGAGTGATCGGATCTAATTTTGCACACCCTTAAGACGGTGATTAATTGGTGAGAGGAGTAGGAATTGCATTACTAGATGCTCCTACACATGTGATACTACCCTCAGTCATGAGAGATCATGGAACATGTTTGCTATGAGGCAATGTAATTAGATCCCAAGGATTATATAGATAACAGGGATCCAGTATTTGATTCTGGGTTGTTAATTTCCTATGGGCGTTTCATTTGAAGGGGCTGAACATTTGTCTTCCTCCCACAGGCGAGGAAGTGGGCAAGTACATACAAAGTCTTCCTCCCCCCCCCCCCCACTTGTGGGGAGGACTGATAGGCAGACACCCCCGCCTTAGGTCTTTGTTTGATTTAACTTTTAACAATATGACAAAATAGGGACAAAATTAACTTCTCTCAAGCCTAGCCAACACTAGACCTTTCTAGATGATTCTCAAGATCATACACAAAGGCAGCACTTAGGATTTTCTCATGCATAGATAAGGTAATCTCAAAAATCCAAATCCACCCAACTTTTCTGGAGTCTAGTGAAAACTTTCTCCACACACTCTGTCCTGAGGACAATGTGACTGACTGATGATCTAAACACTTCATCACAGACTCACTGATCTTCACTATGCATTAAATCCCCAGCTCTACATTGGACTCAATTTTCCAAATCTCATAAATAATATGAGAAAACTCTCCATATTTTAACTAATTTTCTATAAAGCAGCATAAGTAAGTCCTCTGAATTGGGAATTCTATTCATCATGGCAAAATTGATGTTACTACTGGGTGTAATATATGTCATATATTATATAATGATGCAGATATCCCTACACTTTCACTCATACCTGAATAAGGACTTAGAATGGGTGCAACCTTAGATTGATAGGATTGGACACTGGAATATTTCTAGTAGGCATCATAGGGGCAATTACTGCAGGTACATTTTTAACTGATGGGACATACAATTGGGAAGGGTTATTTTCAGACATCACTGGATATTATCCAGTGTTGGAAACTGATAGGATTGTGTAAAGTCTTTGAGATCCACAAACACACAACATGTTAATCGTGCTTGCACACACACTCCCATCCCCCATAAGGCCTAAGGAAAGAGTAGAAGGCACAGTGGGTGGTGCTGATTAGCACATTCCAGCACCTGGTGTAGAGGAGTGGCTGACAGAAAAAGCAATAGGTAGTCTTTGATGGACCACAAGACCCAGGATTACTTTTTTTTTTTTTTTCAACACATGTGGTGGGGGGAAGGGAATGCCGCATGGCCAACTCTCTTTGTTCCCTTACCACACCCAAATCCTCCATTTTACTATAGCCATATTGTCCATTCTTCTCAATTACTTTCAACTTTCCCTCTACACTTTTCCACAACTTTAATTTAATCTATCTCCTACTGCATTTGCAACATCTAGGGGGAACTTTTACACAAAACTGCATATTTACGGATAATACCGGAAATCGCTGCTACTTAGTATGACAGAATGCTTTCAACTTTTATTTTCTAACTGAAACTTTTCCTTTCTTTTTTCGCATCAACTGAGTCGCCGTTAATATCTCTTTACTCTGTCCTGTAACATTAGAATTTCCCATTATTGTAGTTGCACAAAGCTCTAACAATTGCTACTTATCAAACCCGCAAACTTAAGCGTAGTTGCACAAAGATCAAACGGAATCCGATTACTTAAAGTAATCGCCACCGAACCCACAAACTTAAGCGCAGTTGCACACAGCTCAAATGATATAATAGTATTGACCCCAATCTCTCAAAGTGAAGACCCCTAGTCAATTCACCGGGATACAAAATCTTAATAACTTCCAATTGCCTATGGCAATTGGTATTAACCCTTTCTCCAAATATTCTCGTCAGAATATTGGCTGGGAAACAATTCTACGTCACAGGATATCCGGCTCAGCTGTCTAACAATTTCCGTTTAGTTTCAGCATGTTCTACCACACAAAGAAGGAATATTTCAATAGGTTCTTTCTAACAGACAGATCAGCTATAATTTGAACCCTTATATCGCGATAACACCAATTCAACTCTTGAGAACCCACAAAAGCGGAAGTTACAGATGAGATTTGTAAGAAATAAAGCTTTCTTACCTTGCCGGCATGTGATCTCGTCTGATGGTTCCGTTTAAGTCGCTCTCGTGGCGTTTGAATCGGAAGTTACGCAAGCTATCTGCCCCAAGCTCGGCGCCATTTTGTCGTCGCAATTCATGCGACTCTCCTTCTTCTTTGTGTGGTGCCAAATCAATTAGAAGAATAAGTATGTGTACAGCATACTGCTTTATAATGAGACCAGACACTAGGTGGTTTCATGAAAGCATCTTCTCATCCTCTTTTTGCCATGGTAGAAGAGAGCAGGCGAGAGAGCCTTTTATTCACAGTACATTCACTTAAATAGCAGACATGACATCACAAAAGGGGTGTTCCTAAAAAAGAGACTATTGGCTCCTTAACCTGATAGGAGTGGTTTCAGAATCCCCTCTTCCCCCTCCCTCATTGACCTTCTCATACATATGGTTTGCAGCCATCTAGTGGACAGAAATGTGTACTACAGAATATTCTCATTATATATTCATAAAATCATAAATCCTTCTCTCACAAGTGCAGGAAGTAAGGTGGGCACATTGTCTTTGTACCGGGGATCCAGCAGGGTGGCAACCCAGTAGTCCGCACACGTTAAAATGTGGGCAACTCTGCTGTCGTTGCACAGGCACTACAGCATGTAGTCGCTCATGTGTGCCAGACTGCCCAGAGGTAAGGACAAGCTGTCCTCTGTGGGAGGCGTATCGTCATCGTCCTGCGTTTCCCCCCAGCCACGCACCAATAATGGGCCCGAGCTCGTTGGGTGCTACCCCGCTGTGAACATGCTTCATCCTCATCCTCCTCCACCTCCTCCTCATCCTCGTCCTCCTCATCCTCCAGTAGTGGGCCCTGTCTGGCCACATTTGTACCTGGCATCTGCTGTTGCAAAAAACCTCCCTCTGAGTCACTTCTAAGAGACTGGACTGAAAGTGCTAAAAATTACCCCTCTTCCTCCTCCTCCTCCTGGGCCACCTCCTCTTCCATCATCGCCCTAAGTGTTTTCTCAAGGAGACATAGAAGTGGTATTGTAACGCTGATAACGGCGTCATCGCCACTGGCCATGTTGGTGGAGTACTCGAAACAGCGCAACAGGGCACACAGGTCTCGCATGGAGGCCCAGTCATTGGTGGTGAAGTGGTGCTGTTCCGCAGTGCGACTGACCCGTGCGTGCTGCAGCTGAAACTCCACTATGGCCTGCTGCTGCTCGCACAGTCGGTCCAGCATGTGCAAGGTGGAGTTCCACCTGGTGGGCACGTCGCATATGAGGCGGTGAGCGGGAAGGCCGAAGTTACGCTGTAGCGCAAACAGGCGAGCAGCGGCAGGATGTGAATGCCGGAAGCGTGCACAGACGGCCCGCACTTTATGCAGCAGCTCTGACATGTCGGGGTAGTTGTGAATCAACTTCTGCACCACCAAATTCAGCACATGCGCCAGGCAAGGGATGTGCGTCAAACCGGCTAGTCCCAGAGCTGCAACGAGATTTCGCCCATTATCGCACACCACCAGGCCGGGCTTGAGGCTCACCGGCAGCAACCACTCGTCGGTCTGTTGTTCTATACCCCGCCACAACTCCTGTGCGGTGTGGGGCCTGTCCCCCAAACATATGAGTTTCAGAATGGCCTGCTGACGTTTACCCCGGGCTGTGCTGAAGTTGGTGGTGAAGGTGTGTGGCTGACTGGATGAGCAGGTGGAAGAAGAGGAGGAGGAAGCCGAGTAGAAGGAGGAGGCAACAGGAGGCAAAGAATGTTGCCCTGCGATCCTTGGCGGCGGAAGGACGTGCGCCAAACAGCTCTTCGCCTGGGGCCCAGCCGCCACTACATTTACCCAGTGTGCAGTTAGGGAGATATAGCATCCCTGGCCGTGCTTACTGGTCCTCGTATCTGTGGTTAGTTGGACCTTGCCACAGATGGCGTTGCACAGTGCACACTTGATTTTATCGGATACTTGGTTGTGCAGGGAAGGCACGGCTCTCTTGGAGAAGTAGTGGCGGCGGGGAACAACATACTGTAGGACAGCAAGCGACATGAGCTGTTTGAAGCTGTCTGTGTCTACCAGCCTTAATTACAGCATTTCATAGGCCAGTAGTTTAGAAATGCTGGCATTCAGGGCCAGGGATCGAGGGTGGCTAGGTGGGAATTTATGCTTTCTCTTAAATGTTTGTGAGATGGAGAGCTGAACGCTGCCGTGTGACATGGTGGAGATGCTTGGTGATGGAGGTGGTGGTTTTGGTGGTACATCCTCTGTTTGCTGGGCGGCAGGTGCCAACGTTTCTCCAGAGGCGGAGGAAAAGGCCGAGGCAGCAGCAGAAGAGGTAGCAGGGGGAGCCTGAGTGAGTTCCTTGTTTTTAAGGTGTTTACTCCACTGCAGGTGCCTGGTCATGCAGGTTGTGCTAAGGTTCAGAACGTTAATGCCTCGCTTCAGGCTCTGATGGCACAGCGTGCAAACCTCTCGGGTCTTGTCGTCAGCACATTGTTTGAAGAACTGCCACGCCAGGGAACTCCTTGAAGCTGCCTTTGGGGTGCTCGGTCCCAGATGGCGGCGGCCAGTAGCAGACGGACTCTCTTGGCGGCGGGTGTTCTGCTTTTGCCCACTGCTCCCTCTTTTGCTACGCTGTTAGCTCGGTCTCACCACTGCCTCCTCCTCCGAATTCTGAAAGTCAGTGGCACGACCTTCATTCCATGTGGGGTCTAGGACCTCATCGTTCCCTGCATCGTCTTCCACCCAGTCTTCCTCCCTTACCTCCTGTTCAGTCTGCACACTGCAGAAAGACGCAGCAGTTGGCACCTGTGTTTTGTCATCATCAGAGATGTGCTGAGGTGGTATTCCCATATCCTCATCATCAGGAAACATAAGTGGTTGTGCGTCAGTGCATTCTATGTCTTCCACCGCTGGGAAGGGTGGAAACCCTGCCAGCAGAGTCTTCAAACAGCATAAGAGACTGCTGCATAACTTGAGGCTCAGACAGTTTCCTGATATGCATGGGGGTGATGTGACAGACTGATGGGCTTGGTTTTCATGCGCCATCTGTGCGCTTTCTGCAGAAGACTGGGTGGGAGATAATGTGATCGTGCTGGATCCACTGTCGGCCACCCAATTGACTAATGCCTGTACCTACTCAGGCCTTACCATCCTTAGAATGGCATTGGGCCCCACCAAATATCGCTGTAAATTCTGCTGGCTACTGGGACCTGAGGTAATTGATTCACTAGGACGTGTGGCTGTGGCAGAACGGCCACGTCCTCTCCCAGCACCAGAGGGTCCACTAACACCACCACGACCATGTCCGCGTCCGCGTCCCTTACTAGATGTTTTCCTCCTTGTTACCGTTCACCACAATAAGAAAAAAATTATTTGGCCCAATGTATTGAATTCAAATTCAGGCCTTTTTTTACAGGCACCTAACACTATCTGGCTATCTATTTAGGTACCGTATTACACTAATACAGGCACAGCAGTAACGACAGATTTTGCTGAATATAAATTGTAGGCCTATTATTTAGGCGCTGGATGACAGGTATACGTTTACGGACAGAATTAGACTTGGAAATGCACAGTAGCGTGTGAAGTTATTGAGGATGACCCTATCAGCACCTTCAATCTAATATACCCTTTTATGGATAGATTTAAACTTGGCCTGATACAGCAGAAAACAATTATTTAGGGAATTGCTAAGTTTGGAATTGTATTCAACCCAGAACAAAAACTGTGCTTCGGCAGACAGCAGACAGTATTACAATTGGCTATCCACAGCTGAAACACCAGATTTAGGGTACTGCTATTTTGGCAATTGTATTTTACCCCTCAATAAAATAGCAAGCACAGCCAAGCCCCTGATGTAGGATATAGCAAAAAAAAAAAACAAACTATTGATGGTTAAAAATAGACTTGGTTGCAGCTTGTGCTGGTGCACCACAAGACACAAAATGGCCGCCGATCACCCCAGAAAAAAGTGACTGAAAAACGCTCTGGGCAGCCTTAAAACAGTGAGCAATTGAATAGCAGAGGTTGTATGATACACAGCTGTATATCGATCTCTTCAGTAAATAAATCACTGCCTAATCTCGCCCTAACAGCAGCAGCTGCAGCCTATCCCTACACTGATCAGAGCAGAGTGACGTGCGGCGCTACGTGACTCCAGCTTAAATAGAGGCTGAGTCACATGCTGCACTGGCCAATCACAGCCATGCCAATAGTAGGCATGGCTGTGATGGCCTCTTGGGGCAAGTAGTATGACGCTTGTTGATTGGCTGCTTTGCAGCCTTTCAAAAAGCGCCAGGAAAGCGCCGAACACCGAACCCGGACTTTTACGAAAATCTTTGGGTTCGGATCCGTGTCACGGACACCCCAAAATTCGGTACGAACCCGAACTATACAGTTCGGGTTCGCTCATCCCTACTGACTACCAATTACTGTCTAATCTCCTCCAGCTAATCTCCACACACTAATTATGTGGTGTGAAGTCTTCACTCTGCATTATCTCTCCCACTAATCGGTCTAATCTCCTCTACTCATCTAATCTCCACTCACTAATCTGTCTCACTAGGCCTGACTTTAGGTATATATATGACCTAAGTACTATCCCCATCTAGTGGTGGGATGTATAAATTACACCAGACCAGCCTATGAACAGGGATACAACAGGTGTAGTAGTACAAAATGACATACAGTATGAAAATACAGTTTTAAGCTATTTTGAAGTTCCCACGTGTCTTGAGTGGGATCGCTGCATACCCCCATAGTAAAATATAAGTCGACCTCGACACATTCTTGACTCGATGTTGTATCTTCCTGTAAGATATAAGAAGGGGAAAAGCATGCATGCATAGGAAACAGTACCATAACTCCATTCTTGTACTACTTGTACCTGCAAGTAAAATGGGTTAGGCAAACATATCTCAGGAAACAATGAAATGTGACAAATGGGGTAACAATTTTTTTTTTTCTGAAGACTGATGATGTACCAGAAACCAAAATAGTCCATAAGGATGAAGAAAAACAAAAATAAACATCTCAGGAGGCTCACAGGGTATGAGTCTGTTCCATGGGCACAGGAAAAATGGCAAAGTAGTATATCACGGAGGCTCAAGTGCGTGAAAGTCTATCTCCGGGTGCAGGCTTGAACGTTGCAAAACAGACGATAGATGAACACTTCCTTAAAAGGTTCTTTAAGGTAATAGAACATGATAAATATGGATTAGTCTTCTTATTGATCTCTGGAACTCCCGACAAGTTAAGGAAGTACTCAACGTTGAATTGGCAGAGTTAGAAGTTATCTTCTCGGCTGCTGGGGCAGGAAATCTCTGTAACGGACAGGTGGTTGTCCTCTTGTAATCCTGTTTGATCTATGAAGCGGCTGAGACTCTTCAGACCTAGCTTCAAGGGAACTTGATGTTTCCTGAGTTGCAGTAACTACAGCTTCGGGTTGAAGTGTTGTGGTGTTGGTTTTAGCAGGCGCTAAGATGTTGAGCCATGGAGTTAAGAACCATTTCCAAGGATCAGAGGCTAATAATGTTTTTCCCAAAGACTGTATTGGTTCCTCTGACTCAGTTGATTTTTCCAGTTCTGGCTCTAAAGATTGAATTTCTTCTGGAACAGCTTCTTCTTGAGAAGTTTCTACTGGAGTATCTTCTTTGAGACACAATTTTAGGCGATTTCGATGCACTACACGGGATTTGTCCTCTTCGGTAATCTCATACGTATCAGTCTCTGAATTGAGAATAGCAGTGATGGTATAAAGTTCTCTCTCCCATATACTATCTTATTTGCTGGTTCGATGGTTATTTTTTAACCACACACGATCACCAATTTTGAGAGGTTCTGCTTTGGCAGATTAGTTATAATCTCTCTGTTGTTTTTCATGAGCATGTCCCATGCGTTGTTGAACAATCTCTTGTGCATCTATCAAACGTCTTTGGTGCTCACTCACCCAATCAGTTTTTGGTAGAGGGTTGATTGCATCAGGAACTTGTACGCCCAAAGTGTGATCAGCAGGTAATGTACCTTGTCGGCCAAACATAAGGTAATAGGGTGTATACCCAGTAGAACAGTGAATAGTGTTATTGTAGGTATACATCAATTGAGGCAATAAAGTAGGCCAATCATTTCATGTAGCTGGTGGTACTGCTCTTAACATTTCAATTAGAGTTTGGTTCATTTTTTCGCAAAGTCCTTTCCCTTAGGGATGGTATGCTGTGGTCCTAATTTTCTGACAGTTGTGAAAGGTACACAGTTCTTTGAAGAGTTGCGACTCAAAGGCAGATCCCTGATCTGTAAGGATTCTTTCTGGGCATCCATATGGTAACAAGAAATGTTTCCAGAAAGCATCTTCAGTTGTTTTTGCGGTCAAGTCTTTGACAGGCACGGCTACAACAAATTTAGTGTAATGATCAATGATAGCATATGTGTAACCTGAGCAACTTGGTTCCAACTTCACATGGTCAATTGCAACTACACTGCGTGCAGAATTATTAGGCAAATGAGTATTTTGACCACATCATCCTCTTTATGCATGTTGTCTTACTCCAAGCTGTATAGGCTCGAAAGCCTACTACCAATTAAGCATATTAGGTGATGTGCATCTCTGTAATGAGAAGGGGTGTGGTCTAATGACATCAACACCCTATTTTAGGTGTGCATAATTATTAGGCAACTTTCTTTCCTTTGGCAAAATGGGTCAAAAGAAGGACTTGACAGGCTCAGAAAAGTCAAAAATAGTGAGATATCTTGCAGAGGGATGCAGCACTCTTAAAATTGCAAAGCTTCTCAAGCGTGATCATCGAACAATCAAGCGTTTCATTCAAAATAGTCAACAGGGTCGCAAGAAGCGTGTGGAAAAACCAAGGCGCAAAATAACTGCCCATGAACTGAGAAAAGTCAAGCGTGTAGCTGCCAAGATGCCACTTGCCACCAGTTTGGCCATATTTCAGAGCTGCAACATCACTGGAGTGCCCAAAAGCACAAGGTGTGCAATACTCAGAGACATGGCCAAGGTAAGAAAGGCTGAAAGACGACCACCACTGAACAAGACACACAAGCTGAAACGTCAAGACCGGGCCAAGAAATATCTCAAGACTGATTTTTCTAAGGTTTTATGGACTGATGAAATGAGAGTGAGTCTTGATGGGCCAGATGGATGGGCCCGTGGCTGGATTGGTAAAGGGCAGAGAGCTCCAGTCCGACTCAGACGCCAGCAAGGTGCAGGTGGAGTACTGGTTTGGGCTGGTATCATCAAAGATGAGCTTGTGGGGCCTTTTCGGGTTGAGGATGGAGTCAAGCTCAACTCCCAGTCCTACTGCCAGTTTCTGGAAGACACCTTCTTCAAGCAGTGGTACAGGAAGAAGTCTGCATCCTTCAAGAAAAACATGATTTTCATACAGGACAATGCTCCATCACACGCGTCCAAGTACTCCACAGCGTGGCTGGCAAGAAAGGGTATAAAAGAAGAAAATCTAATGACATGGCCTCCTTGTTCACCTGATCTGAACCCCATTGAGAACC
Organism: Bufo bufo; assembly: GCF_905171765.1. Classification (NCBI taxonomy): domain Eukaryota; kingdom Metazoa; phylum Chordata; class Amphibia; order Anura; family Bufonidae; genus Bufo; species Bufo bufo. The sequence continues at coordinate 39,118,407 of NC_053389.1, forward strand.
TGTGTTCCATCATCAAATGTGAGATTTACAAGGAGGGAAAACAGTACACCTCTCTGAACAGTGTCTGGGAGGCTGTGGTTGCTGCTGCACGCAATGTTGATGGTGAACAGATCAAAACACTGACAGAATCCATGGATGGCAGGCTTTTGAGTGTCCTTGCAAAGAAAGGTGGCTATATTGGTCACTGATTTGTTTTTGTTTTGTTTTTGAATGTCAGAAATGTATATTTGTGAATGTTGAGATGTTATATTGGTTTCACTGGTAAAAATAAATAATTGAAATGGGTATATATTTGTTTTTTGTTAAGTTGCCTAATAATTATGCACAGTAATAGTCACCTGCACACACAGATATCCCCCTAAAATAGCTAAAACTAAAAACAAACTAAAAACTACTTCCAAAAATATTCAGCTTTGATATTAATGAGTTTTTTGGGTTCATTGAGAACATGGTTGTTGTTCAATAATAAAATTAATCCTCAAAAATACAACTTGCCTAATAATTCTGCACTCCCTGTATTTCTAACGGTGTTTTTTTAACAATGGAATGTAAGGGGGCTTTTTGGTCATGTTTCTCATTTCTTCCAACAGCACAGGTGGAACATTCTCGACACTATTTTTCAATGTCTCCTCTCATCCCAATCCAATAGAATCTTCTACGGATGGTGGCTTCTGTTTTCTGCACGCCAAAGTGTCCTGATTGATCATGATACATCTTAAGAACTATTCTTGCATCTCGGCGTGGTATTAGGATTTGATATAGACGATCCCAGGTAATTTGATCTAAAGTCCTTCTTAATAGTAGGCCCTTCTGTAGAAAGAGGTGTTTTCTGTGTCTCTATAATTTTGACAATTTTGGATCAGCATTCCTCCTGCGGATACTTTCTGGTGTTCTTCCGCTGGTGAAGAAATCTTTCAGTTCTCCTAACACTCTGCTTTCATTTTGCAGCTTGATCCATCTTTCTTTGTCCACTTGGAATTTTGGAGCCACTTGTTGTTGAAGGTTAAAAACCTTTTTCCCTTTAACGGTGATGATGTCTTGGTGGGCAAAGTTTTTGTAGAAGGATGGCATCTCCACCTCTTCCCAAACATCTTCTTGTGTAGTGGGATCTTCTTTGGTCGGCAGACGGGATAATGCATCCGCATTTTCATTTGCTTTACCTGTTCTGTATTTATGATGAAATTGTAGTTAGCAAGGCGTGAGGCCCATATCTGTTCTAGAGCTTCTAACTTGGCAGTGTTAAGATGCGCTAGTGGGTTGTTATCTGTGAAGGCCACGAAGGGTGTTGCAGCAAGATAATCTTAAAATTTTTCTGTAACATCCCACACAAGTGCGAGGAATTCCAATTTGAAGGAACTATAGTTTTGGTCATTTCTTTCAGTACCTCTAAGAGATCTACTAGCGTAGGAAATGACTCTTTCTTTACCTTCTTGTATTTGTGACAAGACAGCTCCCAGGCCTTTCTTACTGGCATCTGTGTAGAGATGAAATGGCTGTTTGTAATCCGGATAGCCTAAGATTGGTGGTTCTGTTAACTTCTTTTTCAGGAGCTGGAAGGCAATTTCTCTTTTAGTGTTCCATTCAACTGGTATTGGAGATTTCTGATATCTCTTAGGATGTCCTCTCAGAAGTTCTAATATCGGTTCTGCAATTTGGGCAAAGTGAAGAATGAAACATCTGTAATATCCTGCGAAACTGAGGAAATTTCTCACTTCTTTCACCGTAGTAGGAGTAGGCCAATTTTGGACTGCGGCTATCTTCTCTGGATCGGGTTTAACACCTTCAGAGCTGACGATATGCCCTAAGTATTTGACTTCTGGCTTCAGTAGATAACACTTAGATGGTTTGACTTTGAGTCCATGTTTAACGAGAACTTGAAAAACTTCGGACAGATGTTTCAGGTGATCTTCATAAGATTTGGAGTAGATGATGACATCGTCTAAGTACAACAGGACAGTTTCAAATTTTTTGTGGCCCAGGCAACGCTCCATTAATCTCTGAAAAGTTCCAGGCGCATTGCAAAGTCCAAAAGGCATGCAGTTGAACTCAAATAGGCCTATAGGGGTGGTAAATGCAGTCTTCTCACGATCTTCAGGTGCCATTGGTACTTGACAGTATCCACTGGTTAAATCAAGAGTGGAAAAGTAGGCTGAAGATCCTAAAGCTGTCAAGGATTCTTCTATGCGAGGTAAAGGGTAAGCATCTTTGTGAGGGATTTGATTGATTTTTCTGTAGTCCACACAGAATCTGATGTTGCCGTCTTTTTCTCGGATAAGGACTAGGGGTGCAGCCCATGCGCTATGGCTGTCTTTGATGATATTGGAGTCTTTCATCTCCTGGATCATTTGTTTTACGGATTGGTACATAGTTGGTGGTATAGGCAGATACCTTTCCTTGATCCGTGGGTGTGAACCTGTAGGGATGGAGTGTTTAATAATATCTACTTCTCCATAATCTGTAGAATGTTTACTGAAGGCATGGTGATGTTCCTTCACGATTTTGAGTACTCCTTCCAATAGGTGTTCTGGTGTGGAAGCATCTTTCACATGAAGTTCTTTCCACCAGGGGATGCTTAAGTTTTGGTCCTGTGGGTACTGTTTCTTAGTAAGTTGCTCTTTGGTATCTGTAGACACACTGATGACAACTTGAAATGTAACTTGGATCAGCTGTGCGATGGGACGGTATTTTGTCAATGTTACACTGTGATCACTCAAGTTTAGGAGACGAATAGGCACTTTACCTTTAGAGACGGTTACTAGGCTTCTTGCGGCTCTAACTAGAGGATAGTCTTCCAAGACAACAGGCTCTACCAAGGCTTGGTAGTCTTGACCTTGAATTCTAACTACAGCTCGGCACCACAACCACAGCTTCGGTGTTGGGTTTGAGAATCACAGATTGGTTATCTCGGATGCGAACACAGAAGAATTCTCCTTTTTCATTGGCGAATCTTTGTTGCGCTTTTAGTACACGGATGGTTTGTTGGATTACATTCTTAGAAGCAGAGGAGGCAGTAGGCACTGACTGGTGCAAGGCTTCCAGCATTTCAACATAACAGTTCCTGAGGACATTCATGCCTAGGACTATTGGAGGGTTATTGTTATTTTCTTTGACTTGTACTACAATAATGCCTTGTTGGGATAGTATAGTTCCTCCTACTTGAATGGTAGGTTCCCAATAACCAAGTATTGGTACGGGTTTGCCGTTACTGGGTATGAGACTCAGCCAGGATTCTGGGGGCTGGGTAAGCTGATTCTGGTCCCAGTATTTTTCAAATGCTGTTTGTTGAATGGTAGTGACTTGGGATCCTGTGTCAACTAAGGCAACAAAAGAAACTGAATTTATTTGAAGTGTCACTTCTGGACAGGATCCAACATATCTTGGCATCCAATAGGGATCTTCTGGACCTATTTATTTACCTCCCGAAGGGTGGTCCTTGGCCTCGGGGGTCGCCCATTAAACTGCCAGCAGGTTGCTTCAGTATGGCCTGGCTTGTGACAGTATGTGCAGATAGGCCACTTAGGAGTATTAGTGCGGTCAGGTGGTGTCCACCCAAATTTCTGGAATAAGTCTCTTTATAGTCAGGAGAGAAGAGCCTTCTGGACACAGGTTTCTCATCCTCCAGCAATAATGGTTTTTCCCATTGTTCCCATTTTTTGTGAACCTTCTCCAGACTTTTAGTCAGGAATTAGACTTGCTCAGTAAGAGCAACAACTGCGTCAGGAATTGGGGCTTGAGTTGCCTGACTGACAACAGGTAAAGGGTTCACAGGGGTGGTACAACCAATAGTAGTAATAATGAGGTAGACAGTGGTAAGATACAACTCACAACTTTTACTGATGTTGGTTCCAGTTGCAGTCGGTACATCAAACAAAATGCAGTCTTTTGTGATTTGAAAGAAATACTGCTGATCCACTGTTAATAGGACTGGATGTATTTAGTTTAGCCTGAAGATTCGGTATCAGTGTAATTTGGTGAGGTCGCCAGTGGCTATAGTATCCTTCACCTGAATATCCAAAGGTCTTTTATGCCGGGTTTGTGGCTTTTATCCTTTGGATTTTTAGTCTTTTCTTTCCTTTGTCCCTTTCTGGACTAGACTTTCATCTGGGTAGAAGTGCTAGATCTGCACTCTCTCTAACTCAACAGCAGACTACTGTCTACCAATTACTGTCTAATCTCCTCCAGCTAATCTCCACACACTAATCTGTGGTGTGAAGTCTTCACTCTGCATTATCTCTCCCACTAATCGGTCTAATCTCCTCTACTTATCTAATCTCCACTCACTAATCTGTCTCACTAGGCCTGACTTTAGGTATATATATGACCTAAGTACTATCCCCATCTAGTGGTGGGATGTATAAATTACACCAGACCAGCCTATGAACAGGGATACAACAGGTGTTGTAGTACAAAATGACATACAGTATGAAAATACAGTTTTAAGCTATTTTGCAGTTCCCACGTGTCCTGAGTGGGACGTGGCATACCGGAGTGAAACAATATCCAGCAAAAATTGTTATCAAAACAATGGGTTAAAGATCAAAAAATAGAAGTCCAGCTAAAGAGTAACCCTAATAAGTCTATAAATATATAAATTTTTAATATTCCATTACAAATTCTTATCCTTTTATGTCCAGGCACACACCAGGCCAGCAAAGATGCTGCTAGGGAATGGGGTGACTGACCCTATTAACATGTACTATAGCTTGGCCCTGAGCCCAGAGGCAGCTCCTGATGGTGGAGCCCCCCTGTCCTCGAACCTAGCTAAAAACTCCTATACAGCCCTCAAGTGATCAAAAATTGGGTGATATATAGGGTATTGGGCTGGTGTGGGCATGGACAGAGAGGATCAAAAACAAAAATATGAAAAAAAGCACAGTGTATACAGCCCCGACGATAGAGAATACCATCAGGTACACGGTGCAGCAAATTACTAAACTAAAACAACACCTAGATAGGATAACGCTAGATGCCACAGAATTAAACAGTGGTCAACCCCAACGCGTTTCCCCCACGGTGTGGGATCATCAGGGGGTAATAGATAAAAGATAATTAAATAGATACAGACGGCATATAAAGTAAACGGAAGGAAGCCCCGATACAGTTGGCAAATCCGTGAAGAGGCCGTTCAATAAATGGTGTCAATTATGACATTCAGTAATGAGATCAAAAAATGTAATGAGATCAAAAAATATATTTGGACCAGATGACGATGTTTGGAGGGATGGATAGAAGAACATATGGCGACAGTCTTGATATATCATATGTGTGCATCATATCTGCAGAGAAAAAGAGAAGGATATCCATATATACGTATGAAAGGCTTAAGTATGTATCCCAGCACCTCATATAAAAGTGTGAATGACCACCACCAGTATGGGTTAGAATAGAGGGATTCACTCACGGTATCAGGAGGAAATTCCATATACTTAAGGGCACTCGATCAGTCATATAGATAAAGCAAATAACTCCCTTAGAAGTGTGCAGAGACCAAGTGTGTCACTGATGTTCACATGTATCAGTCTCAGAGGTAGACTATAAACACAGTAAGAAGATCATCAAATAGTCATATACCACTCAGAATGCAGGGGATCATGGAGGTGAATAGAAGGATGAGCATACCTTCAGATATATGATGAATCACCAACAACAGTCACCCATGCCAGGTCAACCTATTAGATACCGGTCCACTGTATGACAAGAAAGAGCATGTATCACCAAGGTCCCGCTGCAGACAACTCATGTCTAGAGGTACTGAGATCAAGTTACTTACTGTTGGTAGTCAAGCCATAGACACACGTCCCCTCCCTGGGTCCAGCTATTACTCTCACAGAGTTACCCCCTCTTATACTCACCATAAAGAGTCTTCTAATTGTTAATACCTGTGTCAGGGTGAGGTCCCAACCAGTGACTCCGCCTAGGACTGCAATGTACGCCATGTGGAAGGCATATACGGCGCCATAAAAGGTAGCGTGCGTTCCAGGGTGGAACGCACGTGACGCGACTTCCGGTACCGGAAGTAGCGTCATCGGGACATAAGTTCCAGCCCAGTGCCAGCCTGAACAGCTAGCCAATCACCTAGAGGGCGTCCAGGTACGACGTCATCTCCTCGGGCCGATGCGTTCCATACATGGAACGCAGGCCACCGGATCGTGCACTAGACTGTGAGCAGAATAACAAAAATTGCCTAACACAGGTAGTAAACCTAATTATAGTGTATAATAAAAGCCAGAGAATAGCAGGGGTAAGGTATATGATACAGTGGCCAAAACAGGCGACCATGCCCTACACCCTGCAGATCTTAGTTAATATAAGGACTCAGTGAGCGGGGGTACACATATAAAGGACAAGATTTTTGAGTAAATAGATAAGAACTGATAGAACAATATATAATAAAACCGGTGAAACCGTTTATAATCACCGTTATAGATAATCATAGTTTCGGTGCTTCGCGCACCCGGTCCAGTAAAGGGACAAAACTAACTACCGGGCTCATAAGTAGCAAGAATAGAGTTAGGGAAGGGAAAGGGGCAGGGGAATGGAAGATAAGGACCTAGCGCGAAAGGGCAAAAAGGCCAAAGGCAAGTCACAGAAAACATGAAAAAGTTAATCTTTCATTTAGCCCGCGGGGGGACTGGGACCGGAGTCTATGGATCCATTCACTCTCCTTTTGTAGGATCCTCCTATCCCAGTCACCCCCACGTGGAGATGGATGTACCAATTCTAGTACTGTGAATCGGAGGCACCTAGGGTCTCCCCCATGGAATTCATTTACGTGTGTCGCAATCGGGGTAACTTCCTTATTTTTGACATCATTTACATGCTCAAGGATACGTCTTCTCAATTCCCTGATAGTTTTCCCCACGTAGTCAAGGGGGCAAGTGCACTGGCATAGATAGATAAGACCCCTAGATTTACAGTTGATGAAGTCACGTATCTGAAAGGTCTGTCCAGATGCTGATCCAATAATGGTTCTCGCTGTGTTCAAAAACACGCAGGCCTTACAGCCACCACATCTGTAGAGGCCCACCGGTCTGCGGTCCAGCCATGTGCCCACCTTGACTGGAGGCGTATAGTGGCTAGTCACCAACCGATCCCTAAGGCTTCTACCCCGGCGGTAGGAGACAGACGGACGTTCGGTCACGGCCTCTGAGAGGTCGGGATCCATACTCAGAATCGGCCAATATTTACTTAAAATTTTCTTAATATTCTGATTGGCCGTATCAAAGTTCGAGACAATTCTCATCGGTTGGGGACTCTCAGGTATCTTAGTTTTAGGGATAAGAAGATCACTTCGGTCTTTGCCCTGGGCGTGCTTGAAGGCCTCCCTGAGTATTGGTTGAGGGTATCCCCTCGCTACAAATCTATCCTGGAGGGCTCTGGCTTCTTGAAAGAATGCCTCATTACCGGAGCAGTTCCTCCGTACCCGGAGGTATTGTCCTCTTGGAATGCCGCGTTTAAGGGAGGTGGGATGGTAGCTGCTCCAGTGAAGGAGAGAATTCGTGGCTGTGGTTTTCCTATAGATGTTCGTGGAAAGTCGATCCCCCACTATAGTGACTTGAACGTCAAGAAATGTAATGCTAGACGGATGTTGCTCAAAGGTGAAGTGGAGTCCGATCTCGTTCGTATTGAGGTCAGATACGAATTGTTTGAGCTCATTAGAGCTACCCTTCCAGACGACAAACACGTCGTCTATATAGCGAGTCCAGAACTGTATATTTCTGGACCACCAGACGACGTGGTCGGGAAAAACAAGGGTATCCTCCCACCAGCCCAGGAAGAGGTTGGCGTAGGTGGGGGCACAAGGGCTGCCCATCGCCGTCCCCCTGAGCTGGTGGTAGAATTTGGAGTTAAACAGGAAGAAGTTATGAGTTAGAGTGTATTCAAGCAGTCTGATAATAAAGCTGTTATGTTGATCATACTGAATGCCCCTAGCACACAGAAAATACTCAATGGCCTTGAGGCCGTACTGGTGTGGAATAGAGCTATAGAGTGACTCGACATCAATACTGCATAAAATGCAGTCAGAGTCAAGAACCAAAGCGTCAATTTTGTTGAGGAAGTCCGCCGTGTCCCTCGGAGTGAAACCCCACAATATATATATATATATATATATATATATACACAGACTATGCAGCACTGCACATGAGTTTTTAAAGTGACAGTACTCTTTTTAATGTGCAGGAGCATGTTTTTTTTTCACAAAAACCTGGTGTAGAGATACTGCAGTTAATAATCGAGCAATAAGAACATTTTCCAACACCATCAGCAGCATATATTTTGCTGCAGTGGTTGCAGAATTGTGCTTTTTTCCCAAAAAACTTGTTACAGATTTTCTACAGCTAATAAGTGTACAAAAAGTGTATTTTAGTGCATCACCAGCATGTTGTATCTTGGTTGCAGAGGTTGTCCTATTGTGGATTTTTTTTTATTTTTACTATACTACTGTGTGCGTAAACATGTATAAGCATATGCCCTTGTTAAGGCTTAATTTTTGGACTTCTTGTTCAGAACAAGCCTCTGTTTTTTTCTTATACTATTGTGTGTGTGTGTGTATGTATAAACTCTGGCAGACATTTGCCCCACCAATAAGGCACATTGTTTGAAATGTTATTTTTTTTTTTAACCATAACAAATATGACAACACAGTGTGTGATTACAGAGGTTTATCTCTGATTTTCTGCAGGCACTTACTAATGTATTGTAACTGTCCATATTTCCTCCTGCACATTAAATGGCTAGACTCATTATTCCATCACATTATACTTGTCTCCTTTCCATGGTTATGACCACCCTGCAATCCAGCAGCATGGCCATGCTTGCATACTATAAAAAAAAAGCATTAGCCTATGTGCGCTCCCACGGTCCCAGTCACCAAAGAGGGCGGCATTTTTCCTACAATGTGCAAACACAAGAACCACTGATGGATTGCAGGGTGGTTGTATGGAAAGGACCAGTGTATAATTTGATGAAAAAATTAATCCAGCCAGTAAAGAAGGCAATATGGACAATCACAATACATTAGAAAGTGCCTTGAATTAACTTTCTCTACGTGTTCAAAGCAGCTTAAATGTGTGATTATAATGGAAACATTTTCTATGAACGTGCGAAATGGGCCAATTATGTTTGTACTGTTCTATTTTGTGCTGTTATATGTTGAATGTTCAGCTAGCACCAGTGACCTGTCATCTTGAAGAGCTGAGTAGAATTGACCACAAGAAGTAAGAATCAGAAAGCCAGACCGAAGTACTGGACTGAAGTGACATAGATCTGATGGAGGAGGAAAGCTGGGATATTACAGGTCAGAGAGACAACCTCTTCTGCTCCTCCTTTAAGAACATGTCAACCCATGAGAGGGAAAAGAGTTTTCCTTCCTTGTGAATTTATTTTTGCTAAGTAAAGATATGTTTCTGGTGTATGTATGGTATATTTGACATATGAGACTCAATATTTGTGCGTGAAGTGCATTTCATATACAGTATGTTGTATTAGTTGGATTTGTGCTTTTATGAAGAAAAAACAAGTTTATATCAGTGTCAGAACTTTGGAAAGTTCCCTTTTGTAGTACATTGATGACCTGCTTCTCTGGTGTCCCTCTATAGAACAATGACTCTCTGCCATACGAAAAAAGAAAGGTGATAGACCTAGCCCTGGACCTGGAGGCTGACATTCCAAGTCCCACATGCAGTCCAGCAAATATTCATACAGACCAAAACCAAACATCCCTCGGCTGCAAGGTTGACAAAGCACAAGGTAGCACTGCTAAAGCCATCAAGCATAACCATCCAACAGTGTAGCACTTTGAACCCAACTCTATTGTTGGCACTGGGTCCAAAAGAGCTGACAGATGATTGGGAAGAGCGGCGAAATCAACAATACAACACAGGAAAGCTCTGGAAACAGGAGAGCAGAAAATAAGCATGAAGGCAACTGGAGATAAGAATGCACAATGCCACTTTTTTATCCATTTGATAATTCAGTTGACTATTATGATTGTCTTGAATTGACGAAAAGTGAAATGCAGGAGCTTGAGAAATTAGTCAAAACTCCATTCCCAAATGCAGACTTTGAGTTTCTTTTGTTGATGGATCTTGATTACGGATGAGCAGACCCGTGGATGTTTCGGTTTGACGGATTCGGCCGAACTTCAGGTCAAAGTTCGGGTTCGGGACCCAAACTTGACCCGAACTCGAACCTGAACCCCATTGAAGTCAATGGGGACCTAAACTTTGGTGCACTAAAATGGCTGTAAAATAGTGAAAAAAGAAGCAAAATGGGGGTAAAAGCAGGACAATTGCCCTGCAAACAAATGTGGATAGGGAAATGACTTAAAATAACAGAATATAAAAAAAATTAAAATAATAATCATGAACTAGGAGGCGGAGGAAAAAGTGGAGTAGGAGGTTTAGGAGGTGGTAGACGTGGCGGTGTAGGTGGAAGGGGTGGTGGAGGAGGAGGAAATAGCCAAGACTGTTTTTGTGGACAGGCGACTGCACTTTTCTGTGATAGTGATGAGCGGCAGGGGTCATATTCGAATTCGCGATATTTCGCGAATATTTTGTAGAATATTTGTCGAATATTCAAAAATTCGAAAATTCACGTTTTTTTTACTCTAAAAAAAATAAAAATAAAAAATCGGCAAGGTAATGATTGTGTAATATGCGAATTTTCTTAATTCGAATTTTTAGCGAATTTTTCAACTTACAACTATTAGACAAAGAAGATTATAGCACTATATTAGCTAAATTGCTCTATATTCAATTTTTTTCCAATATTCGCTATATTGCTATAACTTAATTTTTTTGAATATTCGGAATATTCTAAAACAAGAATATATAGCAATATAGCGAATATTCGAAAAAAAAATGAATATAGAGCAAAATTCGCAAACACTACTACTCCTAATGTCAAGTATATTGCAGCCTTCTTATTGGCCCACAAGCTAGAAGCAGGGAGGGATCATGTGTACTGATTAAAAAAAAAAAAAAAGGGGAAAAAAAATTTGAATATTCGAAATTACGAATATATATGACTATATTCGAAATATTCGCTAATTTTCGAAGTGCCTGTATTCGCGATAAAAATTCGAAATTCGAATATTCGTGATAAACACTAGTGATCAACACTAATGGCAACAAGGTTCAACGCCAAGGTGGAGAGGTTTTGCTCCCTTTACAGGGATGACAACCCCCTGGCGATAGATGTTCTGTCAATATCCTGGAGGTTCAGTCTGGCTTACATCTTCCCTCCCTTTTCCATGATACCGAGGGTATTGATGAAAATTCGTCAGGATCAGGCCTCGGTAATAGCCATCATACCGTTTTAACCCAAGAGATCCTGGTTTACCCAGCTCATTCAGATGAGTCGGGGACATTATTGGAGGCTCCCCCACGGCAGACCCTGGTGTCATGGGACACTTACCTCTGCCCAGATCTGCACAGGTTCAACCTGACAGCCTGGAGGTTGATCAGTCCCTTCCCAGAATAGAGGGGCTTTCAGAGTCGGTCCTGAGAACGCAGTCTCATTCAAGAGCAGACTCTACTAAGAGAGCCTACTCACAGATTATGAGGATATTCTCTTCTTGGTGTTCCTCAAAGGAGGTGGCGTCTGCAAGATGGCCGTGACAAAGGCCTTGCTCCATCTACCTTGAGGGTTCAAGTTTCAGCCATTTCAGCTTGTTTCAACAAGTCTTTTTTGCAGGACCCGCTCATTAAACGGTTCCTTAAAGGAGCTGAAAGATTAAAGTCTACAGTACTGAAACCCATCCCTCAATGGGATTTATCAGTAGTTCTCAGGGGGTTAGCATCTCCCCCCTTTGAGCCTTTGGAGGAGGTAGATTTCAAGTTTGTCACATGAAAACTTGTTTTTTCTTCTTGCTGTGACTTCGGCCAAGAGGGTCTCTGAGCTTCAAGCTCTATCAGCGCACAAGCCCTATACCATTTTTTTGCAAGACCGGGTCCTTTTAAGATTTCTCCTGTACTTTAGGCCTAAGGTTCCTTCTTTCCAGAATATAAACCAGGTGATATCCCTCTCGGTTCTTTCTAGACCTTCTACCTCCTCCGAGGAACCTGCTATACATCCTTTGGATGTCTCGAGATGCCTCCGGATCTATGTGGATAGATCAAGGAGTTCAGGAAAGATGAAAATCTTCTAATCCTGTTTGCCGGTAAGTTTAAAGGCCGTAAGGCGTCTAAACCATCCATCAGTCGATGGATTAAGGAGGCTAATGGGGAATCCTTTGTTTCCCAATCTCTAGACCCTCCTGGGTTTGTAAAAGCCCATTCTACGAGGGCTGTAGCTACTTCTTTTGCCGAGAGGAGTCTTCTTCCGCTCGACATGATTTGTAAATCTGCCTCCTGGAGCTCTGAATCAACATTCATCTCTCATTATAGACTAGATGCCAGATTAGCTGAGTACTCTTCCTTTGGGCAGACTATTCTTAGTTCTGCCAGGCATGATGGCCCTCCCTAGGGGTTCTTCTTGCTATCCCCCCATCTGTGCTGCTGGTAGGACGTAAGGGAATCGTTAATTTCTAACGGTAATTTGTTTTCCCTTAGTCCTAACAGCAGCACACAAATTTCCCACCCTAGTAAGACTAGTTTTTTCTTGCTATAACACAATGGGCTGGAGGTGATTCCCTCCTTTATAGGGGAGGTTTAAGTGTTTAAAGGGTTTCTACCACTTAGTTTTCACATAATTAGCTTTCAGACACTAGCGATCCGCTAGTGTCTGCTCTACCAAACAATCCTAATATAATAGCTTTTGGTGCAGCCGTTTCGCTAAAAAAAGAACTTATATTGATATGCTAATGAGCCTCTAGGTGCTATGCCCCGTCATTAGCACCTAGAGGCTCGGTCTACCTTCACAAAATGCCGCCGCCCAGCGCGTCCCTCCAGCCTGCCCATCTCCTCCGGAATGCGATCCTCCCTGTGAGCCAGCGGACGAATTCTTGCGCATGTACCGTGCGCATCTGTATTCGGCGCATGCACAGTGAATGTCTGACCGCTTCCCTGCTCAGACATCTCCACTGTGCCTGAGCCGATGACATCATAGTGCTCCGAGGAACAGGCGCAGTGGAGATGTCTGTGCAGAAAGCGGTCAGACATTCACTGCGCATGCACCGAATACAGACGCGCACGGCGCATGCGCGAGAATTCGTCTGCTGGCTCACAGGGAGGATCGCATTCCGGAGGAGATGGGCGGGCTGGAGGGACGCGCTGGGCGGCGGCATTTTGTGAAGGTAGACCGAGCCTCTAGGTGCTAATGACGCCCCCATAGCACCTAGAGGCTCATTAGCATATCAATATAAGTTCTTTTTTTAGCGAAACGGCTGCACCAAAAGCTATTATATTGGGATTGTTTGGTAGAGCAGACACTAGCGGATCGCTAGTGTCTGAAAGCTAATTATGTGAAAACTAAGTGGTAGAAACCCTTTAATTATTACTTGGGCTCATTAAAATTCTGCCGGTCCTACCAGTCCATGGGGGGTGGTTAACCCCATCTGTGCTGCTGTTAGGACTAAGGGAAAACAAATTATCGTTAGAAATTAACGATTGTCCCCCACTGCTTTTTATAGCCTCCACCAATATCTTGCCAGGGTAGCCTCTATCCACAAATCTAGAAGTCATTTCCTCAATCCTGTTACATTGTTTCTCAGGGTCTGTAACAATGTTCCTGACCCGCATATATTGGGATTTGGGAATGGCTTTCTTAAGTGCTGGAGGATGGGAGCTCTGAAAGTAGAAAATGCTGTTTTTATGCGTATCTTTTCTGTATAGGTCTGTACACAGGTGTCCATCATCATTTTTCATCACCACAGTATCCAAGAAATTCACAGAATCACGACTATAATCACGATTTTGACAATGTGGCACGGAAACATTGGCACATTTTGACTAAGTCCTATCCAACAGCGGAGGAATTTAAAAGCATGTCTCTCATTTGTAATAAACATAGCACAAGTTTGAGAGACCAATTAGTCCGGGCTGACATAGGGAGTACTAGAGGGAGACAGATACAGAGGACCCTCACTAATCAAAAATCTGGTACATACCCCTGCCTTCATTGCATGCAATGTTCGAATGTTCAAAAGGGCCAGTTTTTCTACCACCCACATACTGGAAAACCGTATATGATTAAGGGCTATTACACCTGTGACACCACAAACGTGATTTACCTCATAAAATGTCCCTGCGGTCTACTGTATGTGGGAGAGACCATGCAGACAGTAAGGGACCGTATTGGTAAACATAAGTCCACGATACGGAAAAATAATCTATTATTCCCTGTACCGTTCCATTTTGATAAATGTAATCATTCCATCTCACAATTAAAATTCCAGATTATAGAGCGGGTACATCAGCCAAGGAGGGGAGGTGACCTGAAAAAATGACTACTTAAAAGGAAGGCATATTGGATCCATACATTGGATACCTTACAACCAAGGGGGATGAATAGGGATTACGAGATTATGTGTTTCTAATTTGGAGTGTTCTTTTTGCAGGCTGCAATGCCACGCTGAGAGTTGAAGGTGTTTGGGCCTGCAGGGTAACATGATTTGAAACAAGATTGGACACTCTGTTGTGTTATATATGTCCTTTCCTGTTTGTTTAATCAGCTGATGATGTCATGACCAGGTGATCCTGCACCTATAAATGTGATGCTGCTGGGATTTTCTTTGCTGGATTTGACCTGGGGATTGCCCCTTCCCGTGCAGCTTGAACAAGGATCGTGAGCTGTTACTTTTGTGTCATATCCTGTTCAGGATGACAGACAACACTGTTCGAACCTAAATCCTGATTAAAACAAACAAAAAAATAATAAAATAATAAAATTGTATTAGGGTCCTCAATCAGTCCTGTACAATGTGAACTGCACAAGACCTTTTGAAAAGAGAAGCCCACATGCGGTCCCCACCTTGTTTTTAGTAAGAACCATACCAGTGCAGCCCAAAACCTAAGTAAAGCAAACATTTTTGGTGAATGAAGTGTAACACCACATGATTGTATTTTATTAAAAAGAACATATATAAATATATATATATGTAAATATTGACAATATATGATGAACAGAGCAGATGCGCAAAAAATTAAGCATGCACACCAGTTTAAGAGAATTCTAATACTCGATAGTTGATAAAGTCAAAGAGCGAATAAGTGGTCCATGATGGTAGTCCTCAGCAGGATCAGGACAGACAGCAGCAGCAGGTAATTGTTAAGTGTATAGCAAAAGGCCTACACCTAGCTAGACCAAACTCATCAGGAGCAGGACAGGCTGCAGCAGGTAAATGGTAACGCTGTAGTGTAAAGCATACACATAGCTGGGCCTAACTCAGCAGGAACAGAACAGACAGCAGCAGGGAAATGGTAACGCTGTAGCATAGGGCATAGACATTGCTGAGCCTAACTCAGTAATATCAGGACAGACAGCAGCACCTTGAAAATTGTAACACTGTAGTGTTAGGCGTAGACATTAGTGTTGATCGAGCACCGTAGTGCTCGGGGGCTCGGGCTAAACACATCGGGATGTTCGGGTGCTCGACCGAACACCCGAGTATAATGGAAGTCAATGGGAAAACCTGAGCATTAAACTAGGCAACCCCTGCTCTGCAGAGGTGAGGGTGCTTGGTTCATAGGAAAATGTCAGAAATAGATGGAAACGCCACCGAAATGGTTCGGGAACAGCATGGGGAGGATATCTTGTTGCATCTTGGACTCCCAGGTCGCTTCTGGGAACGATGTTGTCCGATTAGTACGCCACTTTTACAGACTGACAATATTACGCACAAAACCGAAGATGAAATCGATTTTTGAGGAAAAATTGTTAGGAAACATTCTTTCCTGTATATTTACTTGTATATTAAGTGCAAGTTCAGGCAAAATTTTGGTTGATTTTCGAAACTGGGGCCATGATTAACCACCTCCGGACCGCCTAACGCAGGATCGCGTTCCGGAGGCGGCAGCCCTGCGCAGAGTCACGCATATATGCGTCATCTCGCGAGACGCAAGATTTCCTGTGAACGCGCACACACAGGCGCGCACATTCACATGATCGGAAGGTAAGCGAGTGGATCTCCAGCCTGCCAGCTGCGATCGTTCGCTGGCAGGCTGGAGATGCGATTTTTTTAACCCCTAACAGGTATATTAGACGCTGTTTTGATAACAGCGTCTAATATACCTGCTACCTGGCCCTCTGGTGGTCCCTTTTGTTTGGATCGACCACCAGAGGACACAGGTAGCTCAGTAATAATTATCACCAAGCACCACACTACACTACACCCCCCCCTGTCACTTATTAACCCCTTATTAACCCCTGATCACCCCTGATCACCCCATATAGACTCCCTGATCACCCCCCTGTCATTGTTCACCCCCTGTCATTGATCACCCCCCTGTAAGGCTCCATTCAGACGTCCGTATGATTTTTACGGATCCACTGATACATGGATCGGATCCGCAAAACGCATACGGACGTCTGAATGGAGCCTTACAGTGGGCTGATCAATGACGGGGGTGATCACCCCATATAGACTCCCTGATCACCCCCCTGTCATTGATCACCCCCCTGTAAGGCTGCATTCAGATGTCCGTATGTTTTTTACGGATCCACGGATACATGGATCGGATCCGCAAAACACATACAAGCATCTGAATGGAGCCTTACAGGGGGGTTATCACCCCATATAGACTCCCTGATCACCCCCCTGTCATTGATCACCCCCTTGTAAGGCTCCATTCAGATGTCCGTATGATTTTTATGGATCCACTGATACATGGATCGGATCCGCAAAACACATACGGACGTCTGAATGGAGCCTTACAGGGGGGTGATCAATGACAGGGGGTGATCACCCCATATAGACTCCCTGATCACCCCCCTGTCATTGATCACCCCCCTGTCATTGATCACCCCCCTGTAAGGCTGCATTCAGATGTCCGTATGTTTTTTACGGATCCACGGATACATGGATCGGATCCGCAAAACACATATGGACGTCTGAATGGAGCCTTACAGGGGGGTGATCAATGACAGGGGGGTGATCACCCCATATAGACTCCCTGATCACCCCCATGTCATTGATCACCCCCCTGTCATTGATCACCCCCCTGTAAGGCTGCATTCAGATGTCCGTATGATTTTTACGGATCCACTGATACATGGATCCAATCCGCAAAACACATACGGACATCTGAATGGAGCCTTATAGGGGGGTGATCAATGACAGGGGGGTGATCACCCCATATAGACTCCCTGATCACCCCCCTGTCATTGATCACCCCCCTGTAAGGCTGCATTCAGATGTCCGTATGATTTTTACGGATCCACTGATACATGGATCGGATCCGCAAAACACATACGGACATCTGAATGGAGCCTTATAGGGGGGTGATCAATGACAGGGGGGTGATCACCCCATATAGACTCCCTGATCACCCCCATGTCATTGATCACCCCCCTGTCATTGATCACCCCCCTGTAAGGCTGCATTCAGATGTCCGTATGATTTTTACGGATCCACTGATACATGGATCGGATCCGCAAAACACATACGGACGTATGAATGGAGCCTTACATGGGGGTGATCAATGACAGGGGGGTGATCACCCCATATAGACACCCTGATCACCCCCCTGTCATTGATCACCCCCCTGTAAGGCTCCATTCAGACATTTTTTTGGCCCAAGTTAGCGGAATTTTTTTTTTTTTCTTACAAAGTCTCATATTCCACTAACTTGTGTCAAAAAATAAAATCTCACATGAACTCACCATACCCCTCACGAAATCCAAATGCGTAAAATTTTTTAGACTTTTATATTCCAGACTTCTTCTCACGCTTTAGGGCCCCTAGAATGTCAGGGCAGTATAAATACCCCACATGTGACCCCATTTTGGAAAGAAGACACCCCAAGGTATTCCGTGAGGGGCATATTGAGTCCATGAAAGATTGAAATTTTTGTCCAAAGTTAGCGGAAATGGAGACTTTGTGAGAAAAAAAAATAAAAAATCAATTTCCGCTAACTTGGGACAAAAAAAATAAAATTCTATGAACTCGTCATGCCCCTCATTAAATACCTTGGGGTGTCTTCTTTCCAAAATGGGGTCACATGTGGGGTATTTATACTGCCCTGGCTTTTTAGGGGCCCTAAAGCGTGAGAAGAAGTCTGGGATCCAAATGTCTAAAAATGCCCTCATAAAAGGAATGTGGGCCCCTTTGCACACCTAGGCTGCAAAAAAGTGTCACACATCTGGTATCGCTGTACTCAGGAGAAGTTGGGCAATGTGTTTTGGGGTGTCATTTTACATATACCCATGCTGGGTGAGATAAATATCACAAGTGACCCCATTTTAGAAAGAAGACACCCCAAGGTATTCCGTGAGGGGCATGGCGAGTTCCTAGAATTTTTTATTTTTTGTCACAAGTTAGCGGAAAATGATGATTTTTTATTTTTATTTTTTTTCCTTACAAAGTCTCATATTCCACGAACTTGTGACAAAAAATAAAAACTTTCATGAACTCACTATGCCCATCACAAAATACCTTGGGGTGTCTTCTTTCCAAAATGGGGTCACTTGTGGGGTAGTTATACTGCCCTGGCATATTAGGGGCCGAATGTGTGAGAAGTGGTTTGAAATCAAAATCTGTAAAAAATGGCCGGTGAAATCCGAAAGGTGCTCTTTGGAATGTGGGCCCCTTTGCCCGCCTAGGCTGCAAAAAAGTGTCACACATCTGGTATCCCCGTCCTCAGAAGAAGTTGGGCAATGTGTTTTGGGGTGTCTTTTTACATATACCCATGCTGGGTGAGAGAAATATCTTGGCAAAAGACAACTTTTCCCATTTTTTTTATACAAAGTTGGCATTTGACCGAGATATTTATCTCACCCAGCATGGGTATATGTAAAATGACACCCCAAAACACATTGCCCAACTTCTCCTGAGTACGGGGATACCAGATGTGTGACACTTTTTTGAAGCCTAGGTGGGCAAAGGGGCCCACATTCCAAAGAGCACCTTTCGGATTTCACCGGCCATTTTTTACAGATTTTGATTTCAAACTACTTCTCACGCATTCGGGCCCCTAAAATGCCAGGGCAGTATGACTACCCCACAAGTGACCCCATTTTGGAAAGAAGACACCCCCAGGTATTTCGTGATGGGCATAGTGTGTTCATGGAAGTTTTTATTTTTTGTCACAAGTTAGTGGAATATGAGACTTTGTAAGAAAAAAATAAATATATATCATCATTTTCCGCTAACTTGTGACAAAAAATTTAAAATTCTAGGAACTCGCCATGCCCCTCACGGAATACCTTGGGGTGTCTTCTTTCCAAAATGGGGTCACTTGTGGGGTAGTTATACTGCCCTGGCATTTTAGGGGCCCAAATGCGTGAGAAGTAGTTTTAAATCAAAATCTGTAAAAAATGGCCGGTGAAATCCGAAAGGTACTCTTTGGAATGTGGGCCCCTTTGCCCACCTAGGCTGCAAAAAAGTGTCACACATGTGGTATCGCCGTACTCAGGAGAAGTTGGGGAATGTGTTTTGGGGTGTCATTTTACATATACCATTACAGGGAATGTTACTGGTATTTAAGATGAGGAAAGGTTATACAGGAGAGGTTCCACAGGTAATGTCATTGTTCGCAGCATCTACGCAAAAAGTTCACTGTATGTCATAGATATGCGAGGGCCTACAGGTGAAACGGCTACCACATCCAAGGAAGGCAAGCGGGTGGCGTGCAAATTACCCACTCCCGACTGTCAGAAGAGGACACCGTCTATTGAAAAAATAAATTTTATGCCACCGAAAAATTTTAGAAGCGCACATGTTACACAGCAGATGTGGGCCTGGTCAGGTCACTGTCAGAAGCGGACACCGTCTATTGAAAAATTAAATTTTATGTCACAGAAAGATTTTTGAAGCACACACATTACACAGCAGATGTGGGCCTGGTAAGGTCACTGTCAGAAGCAGTAGTAGTAGAAACCACGGCACTCGCAAGAGATTTTGTAGTAATTTCTTGTTTATTTCATTTGATTATTTAAATTTCATTATTTAAATCCATCCACTTAGTAAATTACTAGCCAACGTTTCGGTCCAACACGGACCTTGTACACCGCCTTAGTATCATGGACATTTCAGATGGCGGACACCGTCTACGGAAAAAGTGCACTGGATGTCACTGATATTTTAGGGATGCGCACAATTTATACAGGAGATGTGGCGCGAATAATTTAACTGTCCACAGCGGCCTATTACACGGTATTTTGCACAGGACGCGCTAAAAATATATATTGCTGCTGTCACACACAATAGTCCTTAAAAGGACTATTGAGTCTCTGAAAAAAAATTTGTATAAAAATCTTCCTATTACACTCCTTACACTGTCTGTCCCTTCCTATGCACAGCTCTCCCTAACACTAAGCAATTTAGCGCAGGTTGCGCTACAAACATATATTGCTGTTGTCACACACAATAGTCCTTACAAGGACTTTTGGGTTTCTGAAATGTTTTTGTACAGAACTAATATTCAATTACACTCCCTACACTGTCTGTCCCTTACTATGCTCAGCTCTTCCTGACTTCGAATGATCCGAACACGCGTCATTGGGTGCTATATATCACCTGATGATGTGTTCCGGCCAGCCAATCACTGTAATGCCAGTAGCCAACATGGCTACTGGCATTACAGTGAGTGCAGTACCTACCTGCATGTTTATTGGCTGCTTAGCTGTTCCTAAGGGTCCATTCACATGTCCGTTTTGGTGTTCCGCATCCGTTCCGATTAAAAACGGAACGTTATGCGGATCCATTCATTTTCAATGGAATCCGCAAATAATCGGACAGCACTCATGGTGCTCTCCGATTCTGTGATTACGTTCCGTTCCGTGGGTTCCGTTATTCGGATACGGGAAAAAAAATATACCCTGTCCTACTATTTGTCCGATTTTGCGTTCCGTCATCCCATTCTAGTCAATGGATCCGTCAAAAATGCGGATGACATGCTAAAAGCATCCTCATGTCATCCAGATTTTCGGATCCGCAAAAAACAGGAACGTTTATCTGGAAAGGTAAAAATACTGACGTGTTAATGCACCGTTACTCAGTAATATCAGGACAGACAGCAGCAGCTTAAAAATGGTAAGCTGCAGTGTCAGGCATACACATACTTGGGCGTCAATCAGCAGGAACAGAACAGACAGCAGCAGAGATATGGTAGCGCAGTAATATAAGGCATACACATAGCTGGCCCTAACTCAGCAGGAACAGAACAGACAGCAGCAGGGAAATGGTAACGCTGTAGTATAGGGCATACACATAGCTGGGTCTAACTCAGTAATATCAGGACAGACAGCTGCAGCTTGAAAATGGTAATGCTGTAGTGTCAGGCGTACACATATTTGGGCGTAAACCAGCAGGAACAGAACAGACAGCAGTAGGGAAATGGTAATGCTGTAGTATAATGCATACACATAGCTGGCTCTAACTCAGCAGGAACAGAACAGACAGCAGAAGAGAAATGGTAATGCTGTAGGACAAGGCCGACACATAACTCATCAAGATCAGGACAGACAGCAGCAGCATATAAAGGTAACGGTAGAGTATAAGGCCTACACATAACCTAACATGATCAGGACAGACAGCAGCTGCAGCAGGTACATGTTAATGGTCGAGTCTAAGGCCTACACATAGCTCGGCCACACTCAGCAGGAACAGACAGCAGCAGGTTCTTTGTAGAAGGAATGAGTTCCCAGGAATGGGCCACCACCAGACCTGGGCAACAACAAAAATAAACTTAGACACCTCTGAAAGCAGCAGCAGGTTCTTTGTTTGCATCAGGAATGTATTCTCAGGAATGGGCCCCCACCAGACCTGGGCAAGGTTCATCGTCTAGGGCAGGAATGTGCTCCCATGCATACAAAAAGCTATATTTTCCTTTGACAAAATTGTTTATCGATTGTATGTTAAGTTTGTACAGCCCACAATAAATGAGTACAACATTAGCTCCACACACTGCCCGCACCGGTCTGCTCCCAGTTTCCATATCAAGCAAATCGAGTCTAGAGAAGAACACTGCGGTAACACAGCCTGAAGCCCCGTGTGCTGATTTCTCCAAGCCAGAGGGCAGCAGGACTGGCGGGGTTTAGCAGCGGCTCTCTCATCCTCCTTTTGTCTGTGAAGAGGCATGGTTGCTACAGATCGCACGACCGATACATGATCAGCGCTACACACACGTTGTGCTCCAGCCATCAGCACCACCCAGCCGTCCTCTGCCCGTCAGAGCAAAGAAGCCAGTGAGGAACCAGATTGCCTCGACCTGGTTGTGGAGGTGTCTCTGGCTCTGCCGCCGGGATCAGTTTCCCTCCCTCGGGGATGACTTAGTCACGGTGCCCAGCTGCTGGTGGGGTCCTCAGCGGCTGCCTCCAGTGCGCAACTTGGATCATCGATCGTAGGTCATGCTGCAGAATAAGCCTTCAGCTGTGTGCCAATTGGTATATTTTCCAGTATGGTTTATGTATGGAGGGCATTGTCCAGACATCACACAGAGGACTAAGGGTTACACTATACTAGGGCTGAAACGATTAATCAATTTAATCGAGTTATTCAACACAAAAAGACAATGTGGTCAAGTTCCCTTGACATTTAAGATCTACTGTTCCTACTAATGTTTATACACTAATGTTCTAGCACCCGTTAATGTGTAGTATATATATATATATATATATATATATATATATAGGAACGAAGAAAGGACAGCACTCCAAGTAAAAATATACTGGTCTTTAATCACCCATGCAGATGGCAACGTTTCAGCTCCAAACAAGAGCCTTTTTCAAGCTTGAAAAAGGCTCTTGTTTGGAGCTGAAACGTTGCCATCTGCATGGGTGATTAAAGACCAGTATATTTTTACTTGGGGTGCTGTCCTTTCTTCGTTCCTGTACATCTGGGGTAAGCAGCAATATCCCTGGACATAGCACCCAATTGCTTGTTTCCAGTGCCGCCGCTACTTTCCCTTTTTTTATATATATATATATATATATATATACAGTGGATATAAGAAGTCTACACACCCCTGTTAAAATGTCAGGTTTCTGTGCTGTAAAAAAATGAGACAAAGATAAATAATTTCAGAACTTTTTCCATCTTTAATGTGACCTATAAACTGTACAACTCAATTGGAAAACAAACTGAAATCTTTTAGGTAGAGGGAAGAAAAAATATAAAAATAAAATAATATGGTTGCATAAGTGTGCACACCCTTAAACTAATACTTTGTTAAAGCACCTTTTGATTTTATTACAGCACTGTCTTTTTGAGTATGAGTCTATCAGCATGGCACATTTTGACTTGCCAAGATTTGCCCACTATTCTTTGCAAAAACACTCCAAATCTGTCAGATTGCGAGGGCATCTCCTGTGCACAGCCCTCTTCAGATCACCCAACAGATTTTCAATTGGATTCAGGTCTGGGCTCTGGCTGGGCCATTCCAAAACTTTAATCTTTTTCTGGTGAAGCCATTCCTTTGTTGGTTTGGATGTATGCTTTGGGTCGTTGTCATGCTGAAAGATGAAGTTCCTCTTCATGTTCAGCTTTTTAACAGAAGCCTGAAGGTTCTGTGCCAATATTGACTGGTATTTGGAACTGTTCATAATTCCCTCTAGCTTAACTAAGGCCCCAGTTCCAGCTGAAGAAAAACAGCCCCAAAGCATCATCCTGTCACTACCATGCTTCACTGTGGGTATGGTGTTCTTTTGGTGATGTGCAGTGTTGTTTTGCCCTAAACATATCATTTTCGTAAGAAAAGGATTTCATCTTGCCACTCTACCCCATAGCCCAGACATATGAAGAATACGGGAGATTGTTGTCACATGTACCACACAGCCAGTACTTGCCAGATATTCCTGGAGCTCTTTTAATGTGGCTGTAGGCATCTTGGTAGCCTCCCAGGCCAGTTTTATTCTCGTCTCAATTATGGAGGGACGTCCAGTTCTTGGTAATGTCACTGTTGTGCCATATTTTCTCCACTGTGTTCCATCGTATATCTAATGCCTTGGAAATTCTTTTGTACCCTTTTCCTGACTGATACCTTCTAACAATGAGGTCGCTCTGATGCTTTGAAAGCTCTCTGTGGACCATGGCTTTTGCTGTGGGATGTGACTAAGAAAATTTCAGGAAAGACCAACTAGAGCAGCTGAACTTTATTTGGGGTTGATCAGAGGCACTTAAATGATGGCAGGTGTATGCTGACTCCTATTTAACATGATTTTAAATGTGATTGCTTAATTCTGAACACAGCTACATCCCCAGTTATAAAAGGGTGTGCACACTTATGCAACCACATTATTTTAGTTTTTTTGTTGTTTTCTTCCCTCCACCTAAAAGATTTCAGTTTGCTTTTCAATTGAGTGGTACAGTTTATAGGTCACATTAAAGGTGGAAAAAGTTCTGAAATGATTTATCTTTGTCTAATTTTTTTACAGCACAGAAACCTAAAATTTTAACAGGGGTGTGTAGACTTTTTATATCCACTGTGTATATATATATATATATATATATATATATATATACAGTACACACCAAAAGTTTGGACACACCTTCTCATTCAAAGAGTTTTCTTTATTTTCATGTATATGAAAATTGTAGATTCACACTGAAGGCATCAAAACTATGAATTAACACATGTGGAATTATATACATAACAAACAAGTGTGAAACAACTGAAAATATG
Source organism: Bufo bufo (assembly GCF_905171765.1). Lineage (NCBI taxonomy): Eukaryota > Metazoa > Chordata > Amphibia > Anura > Bufonidae > Bufo > Bufo bufo. The sequence continues at coordinate 39,143,129 of NC_053389.1, forward strand.
TCATATTCTAGGTTCTTCAAAGTAGCCACCTTTTGCTTTGATTACTGCTTTGCACACTCTTGGCATTCTCTTGATGAGCTTCAAGAGGTGGTCCCCTGAAATGGTTTTCACTTCACAGGTGTTCCCTGTCAGGTTTAATAAGTGGGATTTCTTGCCTTATAAATGGGGTTGGGACCATCAGTTGCGTTGTGGAGAAGTCAGGTGGATACACAGCTGATAGTCCTACTGAATAGACTTTTAGAATTTGTATTATGGCAAGAAAAAAGGAGCTAAGTAAAGCAAAACGACTGGCCATAATTACTTTAAGAAATGAAGGTCAGTCAGTCAGCCAAAAAATTGGGAAAACTTTGAAAGTAAGGGCTATTTGACCATGAAGGAGAGTGATGGGGTGCTGCGCCAGATGACCTGGCCTGAACAGTCACCGGACCTGAACCCAATCGAGATGGTTTGGGGTGAGCTGAACCGCAGAGTGAAGGCAAAAGGGCCAACAAGTGCTAAGCATCTCTGGGAACTCCTTCAAGACTGTTGGAAGACCATTTTAGGTGACTACCTCTTGAAGCTCATCAAGAGAATGCCAAAAGTGTGCAAAGTAGTAATCAAAGCAAAAGGTGGCTACTTTGAAGAACCTAGATTATGACATATTTTCAGTTGTTTCACACTTGTTTGTTATGTATATAATTCAACATGTGTTAATTCATAGTTTTGATGCCTTCATAGTCATGAAAATAAAGAAAACTCTTTGAATGAGAAGGTGTGTCCAAAATTTTGGTCTGTACTGTATATATATATATATATATATATATCAAAAATTAGTTAAATGAATGAATAAATCAATAAGAGGTTTAATAAATTAATGAAAAAAATATAAATAAACTCGATTGGAAAAAAATATTGTTTGCCCAAAAAATACGTAAAGAAATTCAACAATAGAGAAACATATAAATAAAGTAATCAATAAATAAATAAATAAATATATAAAAAAATGCATCCATAATTAAATAAATACATAAATAAATACATCAATAAATACATAAATAAATTCATCAATACAGAAATATATAAATAAAGTTATAAATAAATATATAAAAAATTCATGCATTAATAAATAAATATATATATAAAAAAAAAAAAAATCATCAAGAAAAATATAAGTTAAAAAACAACAAAGTTTGGGAGGGAGGGCCAAGGAGAGTGATTGACAAGGGACCCTTCAGCGCTCAGAACCAACGACGGGGGCCAAGAAGTCGCTGCCGATCCAGGACTCGTTCATTTTGATAAATGTCAGTCTGTCAACGGAGTCAGTGGACAGACGGGTCCGCTTGTCGGTGACCACCCCACCTGCCATGCTGAATGTCCGCTCAGACAGTACGCTGGAGGGGGTGAAAGACAGTACTTCCAGGGCATACTGAGCAAGCTCACGGCAGGTATCCAGCCTGGCAACCCAGTTCTCCATGGGGTCGCCGTTGCTCATGCTGTCGGAAGCACCGACGGACCCCATGTAGTCTGTCACCATGTGGGCCAGCTGCTGGTGGTGACTACTGCTGCTGCTGCTGCTGCTACTGGATCTGGCAGACTGGTAGAACAACCTCATCTCACCCATAAGATCACCTACTCAACTGGAGCTGCATGGGCCAGCCACCTGCTGGGTGAGATGGGCGGGGAGAACTGGAGCGTGAGGCTGAGGGTTTGCCTGCTCCAGCCGAAGTATCAGAGAAGCCCGCAGATTATTCATACGGGCAACCTCCGGCTGACTGACATGATTTGCTCCATTTTTCCATTGCAGCGAGGGTCTAAAAGGGTGACCAACTAAAAATCATCCCTCTTCTTAATTTTCTTGATCCGCGGGTCCCTCCTGAGGCATCGCAGCATGTGGGCAGCCATGGGGAAGAGGACAGCCAACTGTGACTCTTTTTGGCTTCCCGGGACCATGACATCTTGGTCCTCCTGCTGCTGCTGCTCCCTGTGGGAGCCGCCCCCAACCCCCGGTCTAATAGTGCCCCCAGCAACGGCTCTCCCTCCTGACCAAGCCCAGAGTCCTGGACGACAGCAAACTCCTCAACAAATTCTTCGTCCTCCTCCTGGGCCTGGTCATAGTGGAGCATTGTTGCCTCTTCTTTCTCCACCAAGGCACTCTGCCCAGCATCGAGCAGGCAATCTAGTGTCCTGTCCAGCAGGAACACTATGGGGAGCACGTCATTGAGGCCGACATGCTACCTGCTGACCATCTTGGTTGCCTGCTCGAATGGGGCCAACACGTGGCAGACCTGGTATATCTGCCCCCACTCCGCATTGATGATGTAGAGGAGTGGGTGTAATGGCCCGGAAGTGCCTTGGTCCAGCAGGTATTCTTTCACCGCCCGTCGCTGCTCCCACAACCTCTCCACCATGTGGAGGGTGGAGAGCCACCGCATCACGCTGTCAACAATCAGCCTGTAAGGTGGCAGGCTGTTGTCCTGCTGCAGTTTGGGCTGGGACGTGGTGGCGGTTGGGGAGCGTAGGAAGTGGCTGTCAATCCTACGTACATGTTGCACAATGTCGCTTAACCTTGGGTATGTGCGTAGGAACTTCTGTACCACAAGGTTGAGGACATGTGCCATGCAGGGCACGTGTGTTAGACTGCCAGCATTGAGGGCAGCAAAGAGGTTGCTGCCATTGTCACAGACAACCGTACCTGCCTGGAGCCTTCGGGGTGTCAGCCACTTGTGGACCTGAGCTTTGAGGGCAGCCAGAACATCAGGTCCATTGTGTCTACGTTCCCATAAGCTTACAAGCTGGAGCACAGCCTGGTAGCGGACGTGCCCTACACTTGCGTAGCTATGTGGATGCTTTCTGGGGGTCCTCAGCAGCGGTGGATACAGTAGCTTGAGGGAGAGCAGCAGTTCTCCCCCAGACACCCCGGGGTGGCACCACAAACTGAGATGCTGCGACATCTGATGATCCCTCCCCAGCGCCTCGGAGGGACACCCAATGGGCTGTAAAACTGAAGTATCGTCCCTGCCCATGTCTGCTGGTCCAGGCATCCTTTGTCAGATGCACCCTGTCGCTGACAGCATAATCTAGCGACATGGATACATTCTGCACAATGTGCTGGTGTAGAGCAGGGACGCCGGTCCTGGCAAAAAAATGTCGGCTGGGGACACGCCATCTAGGTTGGGCCTGCTGCAACATCTGCTGGAATGGATTGCAGTCCACAATATTGAAGGGTAGCAAAAGTTGGGCGATAACCCTTGCCAGGAGCTCATTGAGTGAATGCACGCATTGGTCCCCGGGCGCGAAGGGCGCGGTGCGTTCAAATGCATCGGCAACCGACGGCTGCCAGCGGTGCAGAGGAGGCAGAGGTCTAGCTGCCAGTACCTCTAGGAGAAGGAGTGGGGGAGTGGGAATGCATTGTTGGAAGGGGGTGGGGTAGCTGCAGGACAGTGGCAGGAGCTGCTGTCCTCTGTGCACTGCTGCTGGCGCAGCTGCGACCACCCTACATCTGTTCCCACTCCCGCCAGGGGTTGACTCTCAGGTGCTGGGTAAAGGCAGTGGTACCCAGCCGAGCAACAGACCTCCCTCTCCTCCAAAACAGGCGACTTACGCACTGACCTCCTGTCAGATGGGGTGATGCTGGCTTGCGCCTGTTCGGGTTCAGTGCCCATAGGTGGAGGTGACACCTGCTGCTGTCACCTGACAAGGGAGGTGGCACCCATTCTAAGTCACCCTCCTCTTCATCCCCTGTAATGTCAGACCCAAGGTCAACCAACAGTTGACTGAGGGGAACAGCAGACGTGGAGTCCCTGACCTGGCTCTGCTGTCCCCTCACTGACTCCTGGGTCTGACTAGGTGCAGGGGTTCTGTTGCTGAAACCATCTGCACCAGTTGGAAGGGATGTCACTGGGGTACTGACAGGCGGTACCCCCTCCTTCTACTCCAACCCTTCCATAAAGTCCTGAGCATCTGGACAAAGCTCTAGCTCACTCTCCTGCATTACCATCCCCAAGATTTCCCTCTCACTGTCGCTGTCAAACAGCATCAGGGTCGATTCTTGGGGGCTGGTCCTGCAGGAGGTGGAGAGCTGCTGCTGCTCAGAGCAGGGCCTCGGCGTCTTGAGATGAAATGGGGCGGCTGCCACACCCAAAAAAATCATGGATGAGGCAGATGCCCCTGTCCCCTGCGCCCGCCCCTCCATGGGTAGAGGAGCGGCCCCGTGCTGGCAGCGGTCCAGCACTGGAACCAATTCCCCTACCACTACCAAGGCTGCCGGCATGCCCACGTGCACTCATGATGTGTTTTTATATACCCAAAAAATATCTAAGGAAAATAATGAGGGAATTTGGGCAAAATTTATTGGGTTGGGGACGATGGGGCAAAAAAGATAAAATAAAATATACACGAAAATCTAAAACACAGAAAACAACTTTTTTGGGGGGTTTTTTCACAGAAAAAAGACGCTGACACTAATCACTACCCACACGAAACCTTAAAACACTAACCCTAAAACACAGAAAAATACTTTTAATTTATTTATTTTTGTTTCTTTTTTTCACAGACAAAGGACAATCAATACTCACACGAAACCCACACTAACCCTAAGCACTCATGCGGTCCGCAAAAACGGGTTCCGTAGCTCCGTGATCCGTGTCCGTTTTTTCTTCTGTGGGTCTTCCTTGATTTTTGGAGGATCCACGGACATGAAGGAAAGTAAAAAAAAAGTCGTTTTGGTGTCCGCCTGGCCGTGCGGAGCCAAACGGATCCGTCCTGACTTACAATACAAGTCAATGGGGGCGGATCCGTTTGACGTTGACACAATATGGTGCAATTGCAAACGGATCCGTCCCCCATTGACTTTCAATGTGAAGTCAGGAGTCCCTATTAATATACCATTGGATCTGGGTTTTCTCCAATCCGATGGTATATTTTAACTTAAAGTGTCCCCATCACCATGGGAACGCCTCTATGTTAGAATATACCATCGGATTTGAGTTAGATCGTGAAACTCAGATCCAACAGTATATTCTAACACAGAGGCGTTCCCATAGTGATGGGGATGCTTCAAGTTAGAATATACTAAGAACTGTGGACATAACTGCCCCCTGCTGCCTGGCAGCACCCAATCTCTTACAGGGGGCTGTGATCCGCACAATTAACCCCTCAGGTGCCGCACCTGAGGTGTTAATTGTGCTTATCATAGCCCCCTGTAAGAGATCAGGTGCTGCCAGGCAGCAGGGGGCAGACCCCCCTCCCTCCCCAGTTTTAAATTCATTGGTGGCCAGTGCGGCCCCCTCCCTCCCCAGTATTATATTCATTGGTGGCCAGTGCGGCCCCCCTCCCTCCCCAGTATTATATTCATTGGTGGCAAGTGCGGCCCCCTCCCTCCCTCCCTAGTATAATATTCATTGGTGGCCAGTGCGGCCCCCCTCCCTCCCTCCCCAGTATTATATTCATTGGTGGCCAGTGCGGCCCCCCTCCCTCCCCAGTATTATATTCATTGGTGGCCAGTGCGGCCCCCCTCCCTCCCCAGTATTATATTCATTGGTGGCCAGTGCGGCCCCCCTCCCTGCCTCCCCAGTATTATATTCATTGGTGGCCAGTGCGGCCTCCCCTCTCTCCCCCCCTAATTAAAAACACCCCCCCCCCATCATTGGTGGCAGCGGAGAGTTCCGATCGGAGTCCCAGTTTAATCACTGGGGCTCCGATCGGTTACCATGGCAGCCAAGACGCTACTGCAGTCCTGGCTGCCATGGTTATTTAGCAGTTTTAGAAGCATTATACTTACCTGAGCTGTCTGTGTCCGGCCGGGCGCTCCTCCTACTGGTAAGTGAAAGGTCTGTGCGGCGCATTGCTTATAGCTCAGACCTGTCACTTACCAGTAGGAGGAGCGCCCGGCCGGTCACAGACATCGGAGTAGCGAAAGTAGCCTACGGACACGGATCACGGACGCGGATGACAATCTTGTGTGCCTCCGTGTTTTTTCACGGACCCATTGACTTGAATGGGTCCGCGAACCGTTGTCCGTCAAAAAAATAGGACAGGTCCTATTTTTTTGACGGACAGCAAACACAGATCACGGACGCGGATGATAAAACGGTGCATTTTCCGAGTTTTCAACGGACCCATTGAAAGTCAATGGGTCTTCAGAAAATCACGGAAAACGGAACAACGGACACGGATGCACACAACGGTCGTGTGCATGAGGCCTAAAACACAGAAAACTACTTTAAATTTTATTTTTTATTTTTTTCGAAGACAAAAGACGCTGACACTATTCACTACCCACAAGAAACCCTAAAACACTAAAACACAGAAACAAACTTTTTTTTTTTTCACAGACGAAACAGACAGCAAAAGCCTACACTATACTATATGTCTATCTAACCTACACTACACCCTGCACTGGACCCTATCAGCTACACTATTCACTCACTAACCTATACTGACTATCTAACACCAACTATCTGGATAAAATATATGAGCTACCTAACTAATGTACCTAACACCCTACACTGGAAGCTATCAGCTACACTATTCACTCACTAACCGACACTATCTAACACTATCTGGATTATATATATGAGGTATCAGAAGTCACAGGAATTCAGCACAGCACAAAGACCACACTCCTCTTTCTCTCACGACTGCATGAAACAGCACAAAATGGCTGTGGGGAGTTTCTCTTATATAGTAAGGGGTAGACAACTTTCCTATCAGTTGCTAGGGAAGTTGCTAAGATCTTGCAGCCTTCTCATTGGCCCACAAGCTAAAAGCAGGGAGGGATCATGTGTACTCTGGAAAAAACAACAACGAATATTCAAATTTACGAATATATAGCGCTATATTTTAAATATACACAAATTCGCTATTCGAATATTTGCGCTCAACACTATACCTCACACAAAAAATGGGTATATGTCACCTACCGAATTAACAGACGGATTAACTACCGTATTTTTCGCTTTATAAGACGCACTTTTTTCCCCTAATAGTGGGGGGAAAAATGGACGTGTGTCTTATAAAGCTAATACTAGTGAGCGCTTCCATTATGGAAGCGCTCACTAGTATGAATTACCGTAGGTGCTGGGAGTTGGGAGCAAAGCTCCGCAAGCGCTTGTAGTACTCACCCTCCCTTGTCTTCCTTGCTGGGGCCAGCGCTTCACTGTCCTGACTGCGTACATCGTCAGGACGTAGTGCGCGCACTAGGACCTGACACTGCACGCAGTCAGGTGACAGAGCAGCGCAGGCCGGGAAGACAGGGGAGCGCAACTTCTGCCGGTGAAGAGGAGCCGCGGTGCAGGATAGGTAAGAGAAGATTTTTATTTTAACCTGATCTGAGGTCTGATGGGGTCTAACATTGCGGGCTGATCTGAGGTCTGATGGGGGTCTGACAATGTGGGCTGATCTAAAGTCTGATGGGGATCTGACAATGTGGGCTTATCTGAGGTCTGATGGGGGTCTGAAATGGACGGCTGATGTGATATTCTGATATGGGGGCCTGATCTGATGTCCTGATATTTATGGGGGTCTGATCTGATGTTCTGATATTTATGGGGGTCTGATCTAAGGATCTGAGGAAAAATATTTTTTTCTTATTTTCCTCCTCTTATCATCGGGTGCATCTTATAAAGCGACAAATATGGTATATTAATTTCCCTGTCACGTATGCAGTGCAGGTGTACCTCACACCAAAATCCGGTATATGTCACCCACTGATCTAACAGACGGATTAACTATATTATTTTCCCTGTCACGGATGCAGTGCAGGTGTACCTCACACTAAAAATGGGTATATGTCACCCACCGAACTAACAGACAGATTAACTATTATATTTTTGTGTCAGGGGTACAAATATGGTGCATTGCACCCACAAAAAAATCGCTATAGGTCACCCACAGAATTAACAGCCAGATTAATTATTATATTTCTGTGTCAGGGGTGCAAAGCTGGTGTATTGCACCCACAAAAAAATCACTATAGGTCACCCACAGAATAAATAGCCAGATGAGATTCCTAACACTCTCCCTCACTTCAGCTGCTTCCTGTCCCTGCACTACTCAGAGCTGATGGGCGGTGCTACACGTGATCCAGCTTGTATAGAGGCTGGGTCACATGATGCACCGGCCAATCATAGCCATGCCATTACTAGGCATGGCAGGGGTGGCTTCTAAGTGCCCACAGCTTAAAAGCTTGCTGATTGGCTGCCCTGCAGTCTTTCAACAAGCTTTATTAACCACCTCCGGACCGCTGTACGCAGATTCGCGTTCCGGAGGTGGCAGCCCTGCGCTCAGCGACGCATATACGCGTCATCTCACGTGAGCCGGGATTTCCTGTGAACGCGCGCACACAGGAACGAAAGGTAAGAGAGTGGATCTCCAGCCTGCCAGCGGCGATCGTTCGCTGGCAGGCTGGAGATGTGTTTTTTTTAACCCCTAACAGGTATATTAGACGCTGTTTTGATAACAGCTTCTAATATACCTGCTACCTGGTCCTCTGGTGGTCCCCTTTGTTTGGATCGACCACCAGAGGACACAGGTAGCTCAGTAAAGTCCCACCAAGCACCACTACACTACACTACACCCCCCCCCGTCACTTATTAACCCCTTATTCACCCTTGATCACCCCTGATCACCCCATATAGACTCCCTGATCACCCCCCTGTCATTGATTACCCCCCTGTCATTGATAACCCCCTGTAAAGCTCCATTCAGATGTCCGCATGATTTTTACGGATCCACTGATAGATGGATCGGATCCGCAAAACGCATACGGACGTCTGAATGAAGCCTTACAGGGGCGTGATCAATGACTGTGGTTATCACCCCATATAGACTCCCTGATCACCCCCCTGTCATTGATTACACCCCTGTCATTGATCAACCCCCTGTAAAGCTCCATTCAGATGTCCGCATGATTTTTACGGATCCACTGATAGATGGATCGGATTCGCAAAACGCATACGGACGTCTGAATGAAGCCTTACAGGGGCGTGATCAATGACTGTGGTGATCACCCCATATAGACTCCCTGATCACCCCCCTGTCATTGATTACACCCCTGTCATTGATCACCCCCCTGTAAAGCTCCATTCAGATGTCCGCATGATTTTTACGGATCCACTGATAGATGGATCGGATCCGCAAAACACATACAGGCGTCTCCCTGGAGCCTTCCAGGGGGGGTGATCACCCCATATAGACTCCCTGATCACCCCACTGTCATTGATCACCCCCCCCCTGTCATTGATCACCCCCCCCCCCTGTCATGCTGCATTCAGATGTCCGTATGATTTTTACGGATCCACGGATACATGGATCGGATCCGCAAAACACATACGGACATCTGAATGGAGCCTTACAGGGGGGTGATCAATGACAGGGGGGTGATCACCCCATATAGACTCTCTGATCACCACCCCTGTCATTGATCACCACCCCTGTCATTGATCACCCCCCCTGTCATTGATCACCCCCCTGTCATTGATCACCCCCCTGTCATTGATCACCCCTCTGTAAGGCTCCATTCAGACATTTTTTTGGCCCAAGTTAGCGGAATTATTATTTTTTTTTCTTACAAAGTCTCATATTCCACTAACTTGTGTCAAAAAATAAAATCTCACATGAACTCACCATACCCCTCACGGAATCCAAATGCGTAAAATTTTTTAGACATTTATATTCCAAACTTCTTCTCACGCTTTAGGGCCCCTAGAATGCCAGGGCAGTATAAATACCCCACATGTGACCCCATTTCGGAAAGAAGACACCCCAAGGTATTCCGTGAGGGGCATATTGAGTCCATGAAAGATTGAAATTTTTGTCCCAAGTTAGCGGAAAGGGAGACTTTGTGAGAAAAAATAAAATAAAATCAATTTCGCTAACTTGTGCCAAAAATTTTTTTTTTCTATGAACTCGCCATGCCCCTCATTGAATACCTTGGGGTGTCTTCTTTCCAAAATGGGGTCACATGTGGGGTATTTATACTGCCCTGGCATTCTAGGGGCCCCAAAGCGTGAGAAGAAGTCTGGGATCCAAATGTCTAAAAATGCCCTCATAAAAGGAATGTGGGCCCCTTTGCGCATTTAGGCTGCAAAAAAGTGTCACACATGTGGTATCGCCGTACTCAGGAGAAGTTGGGGAATGTGTTTTGGGGTGTCATTTTACATATACCCATGCTGGGTGAGAGAAATATCTTGGCAAAAGACAACTTTTCCCATTTTTTTATACAAAGTTGGCATTTGACCAAGATATTTCTCTCACCCAGCATGGGTATATGTAAAATGACACCCCAAAACACATTCCCCAACTTCTCCCGAGTACGGAGATACCACATGTGTGGCACTTTTTTGCAGCCTAGGTGGGCAAAGGGGCCCACATTCCAAAGAGCACCTTTCGGATTTCACAGGTCATTTACCTACTTACCACACATTAGGGCCCCTGGAAAATGCCAGGGCAGTATAACTACCCCACAAGTGACCCCATTTTGGAAAGAAGACACCCCAAGGTATTCCGTGAGGGGCATGGCGAGTTCCTAGAATTTTTTATTTTTTGTCACAAGTTAGTGGAAAATGATGATTTTTTTTTTTTTTTTTTTCATACAAAGTCTCATATTCCACTAACTTGTGACAAAAAATAAAAACTTCCATGAACTCACTATGCCCATCAGCGAATACCTTGGGGTCTCTTCTTTCCAAAATGGGGTCACTTGTGGGGTAGTTATACTGCCCTGGCATTCTAGGGGCCCAAATGTGTGGTAAGGAGTTTGAAATCAAATTCTGTAAAAAATGACCTGTGAAATCCGAAAGGTGCTCTTTGGAATATGGGCCCCTTTGCCCACCTAGGCTGCAAAAAAGTGTCACACATCTGGTATCTCCGTATTCAGGAGAAGTTGAGGAATGTGTTTTGGGGTGTCTTTTTACATATACCCATGCTGGGTGAGATAAATATCTTGGTCAAATGCCAACTTTGTATAAAAAAATGGGAAAAGTTGTCTTTTGCCAAGATATTTCTCTCACCCAGCATGGGTATATGTAAAATGACACCCCAAAACACATTCCTCACCTTCTCCTGAGTACGGAGATACCAGATGTGTGACACTTTTTTGCAGCCTAGGTGGGCAAAGGGGCCCATATTCCAAAGAGCACCTTTCGGATTTCACAGGTCATTTTTTACAGAATTTGATTTCAAACTCCTTACCACACATTTGGGCCCCTAGAATGCCAGGGCAGTATAACTACCCCACAAGTGACCCCATTTTGGAAAGAAGAGACCCCAAGGTATTCGCTGATGGGCATAGTGAGTTTATGGAAGTTTTTATTTTTTGTCACAAGTTAGTGGAATATGAGACTTTGTTTAAAAAAAAAAAAAAATCATCATTTTCCACTAACTTGTGACAAAAAATAAAAAATTCTAGGAACTCGCCATGCCCCTCACGGAATACCTTGGGGTGTCTTCTTTCCAAAATGGGGTCACTTGTGGGGTAGTTATACTGCCCTGGCATTTTCCAGGGGCCCAAATGTGTGGTAAGTAGGTAAATGACCTGTGAAATCCGAAAGGTGCTCTTTGGAATATGGGCCCCTTTGCCCACCTAGGCTGCAAAAAAGTGTCACACATCTGGTATCTCCGTACTCAGGAGACGTTGGGGAATGTGTTTTGGGGTGTCATTTTACATATACCCATGCTGGGTGAGAGAAATATCTTGGCAAAAGACAACTTTTCCCATTTTTTTATACAAAGTTGGCATTTGACCAAGATATTTATCTCACCCAGCATGGGTATATGTAAAAAGACACCCCAAAACACATTCCTCAACTTCTCCTGAATACGGAGATACCAGATGTGTGACACTTTTTTGCAGCCTAGGTGGGCAAAGGGGCCCATATTCCAAAGAGCACCTTTCGGATTTCACTGGTCATTTTTTACAGAATTTGATTTCAAACTCCTTACCACACATTTGGGCCCCTAGAATGCCAGGGCAGTATAACTACCCCACAAGTGACCCCATTTTGGAAAGAAGACACCCCAAGGTATTTCGTGATGGGCATAGTGAGTTCATAGAACTTTTTATTTTTTGTCACAAGTTAGTGGAATATGAGACTTTGTAAGAAAAAAATAAAAATAAAAAAAATCATCATTTTCCGCTAACTTGTGACAAAAAATAAAAAGTTCTATGAACTCACTATGCCCATCAGCGAATACCTTAGGGTGTGTACTTTCCGAAATGGGGTCATTTGTGGGGTGTTTGTACTGTCTGGGCATTGTAGAACCTCAGGAAACATGACAGGTGCTCAGAAAGTCAGAGCTGCTTCAAAAAGCGGAAATTCACATTTTTGTACCATAGTTTGTAAACGCTATAACTTTTACCCAAACCATTTTTTTTTTACCCAAACATTTTTTTTTTATCAAAGACATGTAGAACAATAAATTTATAGCAGAATTTATATATGGATCTCGTTTTTTCTGCAAAATTTGACAACTGAAAGTGAAAAATGTCATTTTTTTGCAAAAAAATTGTTAAATTTCGATTAATAACAAAAAAAGTAAAAATGTCAGCAGCAATGAAATACCACCAAATGAAAGCTCTATTAGTGACAAGAAAAGGAGGTAAAATTCATTTGGGTGGTAAGTTGCATGACCGAGCAATAAACGGTGAAAGTAGTGTAGGTCAGAAGTGTAAAAAGTGGCCTGGTCTTTCAGGGTGTTTAAGCACTGGGGCTGAGGTGGTTAAAGGCCCTGAACACCGAACTCAAACTTTTGCTGCAAAGTTTGGTACGGACCCGAACTTTGCAGTTCGGGATCGCTCAACAGTAATCTTGATACTACCTTTAAGATAGTCCATGCACTGTGTACATAGTCACTACCATGGAAGAAGTAGTTTAGAGATGAGCAAATTGATTCTAATCAAGTTGGATTTGTTATGAATTTCACAAAAATTTGTCCACCAAATGAATCAGAAGATTTTTGATTTGTTTCAGTTGAATCGTGTAAATAAGCACCCAATACTTTACTGTGAATATTGGTGGAGAAAACTAGGAGGTAGGAATAAGATGGAGGATCACATGATACTGGGAGGAAGTGGGGAAGTATTTTCCCTGATTGGCTTAGAGGATGATCAGCAAATCAGGGTCAGAATTGAGGAATGTTCTTGGCTGAGAATTAAGGGTGTCCTGTGGCAGTGTCTAAAAAAAGCTATTACACACACTAACAACTAATGTAGTGTGATAGGGACACTATAGTCAGAGAATAGGGAGATATAATTGGGTAGATTTTAGGGAATTTGTTTAGGGAAAGTTTTGATGTAGTGAGGGACTGTCACCCAGTTGTGTCCTTAGCTGTAGTACTGGGTTGTGTATGATGCTACTTACCTGATGAAGGAGTTGGTTCAACCCTGAAATGCATTGTCTGTATACCTAACACAGTTTTCATTATGGTACACCAGAATTCTTCATCTTGGCAGCAGTGTAGAAAGCCCTGTATTTATTGTTGGATACTCATAGACTTCTAGGGAGGTACCGTAAACTGGAACAGGGGCTGGAACTGGTCAGTTTGCTCTCTCTCTATATTGTCTTGTCCAGCCTCCAGAGTCATCTCAGAGAAGGTTTTTAGTGCAGCAGTTGGCATTGTGACACCCAAACGGACAAAATTATTTTCCGTTATCACTTTTGACAAAATGAACGATGCATGGATCTGGGAGGCTTTTCACACAACTTTGGCTGAGGCCGATGAATAGATCTGCCCTTGCTGACAGTGCCAGATCATGCCACTGCTGCTGTCTGCCTGCCTACCATCATGTTCTGTACTGTCTGGCTGCTGCCATAATTGTGCCACTGCCACTGTCTGCCTGACTACCATCATATTCTGTACCGTGCGGCTGCTGCTGCTGCCAACATGGCGCTGTCTTACTGTCTACCATCATGTTCCGTACAATATAACTGCCGCTGCCACCACAGCTGCCACTCTCTGCTGCTAATATTTTACTGCCACGTCCATTACCGTTACTGCTACTTCCATTATCAATACACAGCCATCACTGCTTCTACTACTACTACTACCCCATAACAGCCCGCACACTCATCTATTGCCTTTTCTGATCCGTGCTGTGCTGCTACTATTGCCGATACTATTGCATCCACAAGCCATTATCACCCTACCCTTTACACATCCACGCTGTACTGCTCCCGATTAAATTTTTTTCAGGCTCACAGCAAGCCCCTCTTTCTTCTGACAGTAAATACTTGTGTGTATAAATATGGGCAGACATTCTACCCCATTAACGCATAATTTTTGGATTCTTGTGCAGAACAAACCACTGTTTCTTATGACGTTAACGTGTGTATATAAACAGGGGAGGGATCTGCCCCCATCACAGCATAAATTTTGGACGCTTGATATCAGCAAGCCATTTTTTTTTGTTTTTATATTTTAAAAAGTAAATGCACCTTGACAGGTGCCCAACATACATACAGACTTCTATATTCTGGAGTAATCTCAGCTTTTCAATGGTGATGCTACAGCTAGTAGCTGACATATGTCTGGACACCCTACTCATGGTTTACATTGTAATCATTTTCCCATTGCCAAAAAAAATATTTCTCAGTAAACTTTGTGTGCACATAACCCACTAGGAACATGGAAACTTATCTTGAGCCTCCTTTGGCTATTGTCATTGTATCCTAGCATGCTGAGAGTTATAGTTTCACAGCTGGAGGGTCACAGGTGGTAGATCTAGTATCATAATCAACATTTTGGGGAGATTGCATTCATTTTCCTCTAACAAACATATTACAGGTTTTGCTCCAACATCACATGGAAATACATCTCCAGCACATGTCGTAGGGAACTTATATGGATAATTTACAAGAAGCTTTATCCAGAAAGTTCCAAATGATATTACATTACAGTCTCTGGTCAGTGGTAAATGCTGCTTCGTGTCTTCTGCTGATTCTAATTGGCATAATTCAGCTCAGCACCACATGTTTGGAGAATGTCTATACCTGTGCAGAATGTACCTTCAGCTGCCAGTAACTTGGCACACTCCTCAGCTGTCCCCATTCGACCCAGGAGCTATAAAGAACACATGAGAAAAGTAAAAGTAAAGAGTAAATACAAGGATGAGTAAACACCACAATGTATTTGAGAACTGGATGAATATTTGCTGACAATGTTTCGCTGGTAATACTGGGGGAATATCTGAGGTAGGTTTCCTTGAGACTGCTTTGGAGTACTTTACATCAAACTGCGCACATTGTTTGTTAATTCTTTTTATTAAAGAATAATATTTCCATACAAAATGAAACCTCAAAATTATCATTTCCATTTTCTTAAACCACACCTCCCCAATTCCCTCCCAAGACCCCAAGACAGTATATATTTTTTTCATAACCAGTGTTGATCGTGAATATTCTAATCGTGAATTCTTATTTAGAATATCGGCACTTCGAGAATTCTTGAAGATGTAGAAGATAGTGCTATATATTCGTAATCGCGAATATTCTATATTTATTTTATCAGTAACCTCCCTTCGTGCTTGTGTGCCAATGAGAAGACTGCAATATCTTTGTCCGAGCTTATGGTTGATAATAAAATGGCTGCACAACATTTCATATACAGACGATAGAGCTGAGAAATGGGGATCATTCCCAAATTAAAATGGTATTATACCTACTATAAATGGAAAAATAGAAGCTCTTTGCACACATTTTTGATCAAACAAGTGTCCGGCCCATCTACCAGGCATCAAGGTGGCTTCCGCAGATGGGTACCTAACACTAATACACTGCCCCTACAAATTTTCAGGACAGTGTAGGAACCAGCTACATTTACACTCTGCTCAGAAGCCCCAGAGCTTAGCAACATCCCTAGCAAGCAATAGGTAAGTTGCCTACCCCTTTATATAAGAAACTCCCCAGCAGCCATTTTCTGCAGTTTTTTTGCAGTTTTGAGAGAGACAACAGTGTCATTGCTGTGCTCTGTGCTTTCATCTGGATCCTATTCCTTATCCAATTACATTAGATAGTTAGTTAGCTCCTAACATATATATAATACAGATAGTTAGTGGGAGATAGTCAGTGTAGGTTAGATCCTGATATAGTGTAGCTGATAGGTTCCAGTGCAGGGTGTTAGATAGTGTGATAGGAATTACTGTTTCTCTGCTGTCCATACATACATGCTACAGACATAGTGCTGTGATGTCACAACAATACTTTGTGCACCAATCAGTAATATCTACTCAGACCTGATACAATGTGAAGTTGCACGTATTGCGCAAAAAATATGTGCATTATTAGTAGAGATGGCCTTGCAGGTTCGCCTGGTGGTTGTGCATTTGTATTGTGCAGCAGTTGTGTGCGGTTCTGCTGAGATACCGCAGCTAGATAAAGAGACAAACGCTATTGGAATAAGTAATTGCAACAGGTGTAATATACCTGTTGCCCCCAAAAAAACAACTTATTGAGGGGTGTGATATACCTGCTTCAACAAAATACTGATTGAGGGGTGTGATACACCAGCTTCCACAAAATATTGCTTGAGGGGTGTGATATACCGGCTTACAGCAAATACTCATTATTGGGTTCTATATACCTGTTTCTACAAAATACTGATAGAGGGTACTGATATAATGGCTTCCACCAAATATTGATTGAGGCCTGCGATACACCAGCTTTCACCAATATTGATTAAGGGGTTTGATTTAGGTGCTTCCAGCAAATACTCATTATTGGGTTCTATTTACCTGTTTCCACAAAATACTGATAGGGTGGATTGATATACCGGCTTCCACAAATACTGCTCTTCTATAAAGACTTTGTCACAGGGTCATTTTGAAAATGGCAGGCAGAGGAAGAGGCAGGCCATTCCACAGGGGTGGTAGGGTCGGGCAGGTGCACCAGGCTGGAGTGGGAAGTTGGAGAAGGTGCGTGCGATTACATCAAAGGACGCACCAGAGTTCGTTGAGTGGCTCACTCAGCCTTCCGCTTCTGCACCATCTTCATCCTCTGTATCACCACTCTCCTCACTCTCTGCTGTGTGCACCCCCAAAGACATCACCACCACCACCACCATAGCCCCTCCACTCGAGTCAGAGGAATTATTTTCCCATCCGTTCCCAGACCTTACCGATGCGCAGTCATTCTTGGCATCGGATTAGGAAGAGGAGGTAGCAACGGCCGCCACCCAGCAGTCTGACGACAGTACTCATATCAGTCCAAGGAGGGTGGTCCCCGCTGTTGCTGCCTACTCCGAGACCTCTAATGTCAGTGGTGGTGAAGGTGACGATGATGACGTGTCGATGGATGTCACGTGGGTACCCACAAGAGAGAAAGAGGATGGGGGTTCAGAGGAAAAGACAAAGCAGCAGAAAGGGAGGAGAGGGAGGAGAAGCAGGCAGAACTCGCAGTGCACAGAAGGCAAAAAAGTAGACTGCAAATGTACCTGGAGTGAGCCATACACTATGCACGGTCACATCTGGCGCTCCCAGGACGCCGGCACATAGCTCCGCAGTGTGGGCTTTTTATAACGTATCAGCTGCTGACAATAGTGTTGCCATCTGCAGCCTGTGCTGTCAATGCTCACCTAGGGACAACCGCCTTAAGAAGGCACCTGGCCTCCCATCACCGAGCCCAGTGGGAGCAACTCCGTCAGAACCCACAAAGCCACCCTCCCGGCGCTCCACGTCCTGCCTCTTCTCCTTCTCCTCTCTCCTCCCATTTGTCCTCCACTCCACCTTCCACCATGCCGTCATTGCATTCATCTGGCAAAAGGCAGACTTCCGTGGCCCAAATGTTCAAACGTAAAAAGTTGAAGACGCCAGATAACTCTCTTGCCCAACGGCTAACCGCCGGCTTGTTCACCTTGTCGTGGTGAAGGGGCTTGCGTATCACAATGAAGCGATCATCATCTCTATGAGTGTGTTGGCAATGTTGCCACACCCCAGATAATAAGGCCGTTGCTATATTATGATCAGACCAAAAGCGATCGGCTGGATAATTTTTCATAGAAAAAACATAAATTTTCTTTTTTTTTCTTATTTTTTTTAAAGTTGTATGGGTTTTTAATACATAAAATAAAAAATCATAATAAAGTCTCTTAATAGTCTATTAGAAATAATGCAGAAAATTTAAAAAATCCCCATAAACTCCAATAGAAAGCAAGTACAGAGCTCAGAACTAAATTATTTCAGGATGTCGTAATGGTCCGTTAATTCGACAATGGTTAATCAATTCGACACATGTCCCCAAATAGGGGACGTAACAGGGATTAAACTGATAGGAATAGTACTAGTTAAGACACCAGTAGAGTTGAGCGAACACCTGGATGTTCGGGTTCGAGAAGTTCGGCCGAACTTCCCGGAAATGTTCTGGTTCGGGATCCGAACATGACCCGAACTTCGTCCCGAACCCAAACCCCATTGAAGTCAATGGGGACCCGAACTTTTCGGCACTAAAAAGGCTGTAAAACAGCCCAGGAAAGAGCTAGAGGGCTGCAAAAGGCAGCAACATGTAGGTAAATCCCCTGCAAACAAATGTGGATAGGGAAATTAATTAAAATGAAAATTAAAAAAATATAAATTAACCAATATCAATTGGACAGAGGTCCCATAGCAGAGAATCTGGCTTCACGTCAGCAGAGAATCAGGCTCTTCATGCCATAGCAAAGAATCTGACTTCATGTCAGCAGAGAATCAGTCTCTTCATGCCATAGCAGAGAATCTGGCTTCATGTCAGCGCTGAATCTGTCTTCCATGTCATAGCAGAGAATCAGGCTTCACGTCACCTACCACTGGAACAGGCCACTGTCACATATTTAGGCCCCGGCACCCAGACAGAGGAGAGAGGTCCCGTAACAGAGAATCTGGCCTTATGTCAGCGCAGAATCAGTCTTCATGTCATAGCAGAGAATCAGGCTTCACGTCACCCACCACTGGAACAGGCCACTGTCACATATTTAGGCCCAGGCACCCAGGCAGAGGAGAGAGGTCCCGTAACAGAGAATCTGGCCATATGTCAGCACAGAATCAGTCTTCATGTCATAGCAGAGAATCAGGCTTCACGTCACTCACCACTGGAACAGGCCACTGTCACATATTTAGGCCCCGGCACCCAGACAGAGGAGAGAGGTCCCGTAACAGAGAATCTGGCCTTATGTCAGCGCAGAATCAGTCTTCATGTCATAGCAGAGAATCAGGCTTCACGTCACCCACCACTGGAACAGGCCACTGTCACATATTTAGGCCCAGGCACCCAGGCAGAGGAGAGAGGTCCCGTAACAGAGAATCTGGCCTTATGTCAGCACAGAATCAGTCTTCATGTCATAGCAGAGAATCAGGCTTCACGTCACCCACCACTGGAACAGGCCACTGTCACATATTTAGGCCCCGGCACCCAGACAGAAGAGAGAGGTCCCGTAACAGAGAATCTGGCCTTATGTCAGCGCAGAATCAGTCTTCATGTCATAGCAGAGAATCAGGCTTCACGTCACCCACCACTGGAACAGGCCACTGTCACATATTTAGGCCCAGGCACCCAGGCAGAGGAGAGAGGTCCCGTAACAGAGAATCTGGCCTTATGTCAGCACAGAATCTGTCTTCATGTCATAGCAGAGAATCAGGCTTCACGTCACCCACCACTGGAACAGGCCACTGTCACACATTTAGGCCCCGGCACCCAGACAGAGGAGAGGTTCATTCAACTTTGGGTTGCCCCGCAATATAATGGTAAAATGAAAATAAAAATAGTATGGAATGAGGAAGTGCCCTGGAGTAGAATAATATATTGTTAAGGGGAGGTAGTTAATATCTAATCTGCACAAGGGATGGACAGGTCCTGTGGGATCCATGCCTGGTTCATTTTTATGAACATCAGCTTGTCCACATTGGCTGTAGACAGGCGGCTGCGTTTGTCTGTAATGACGCCCCCTGCCGTGCTGAATACACGTTCAGACAAAACGCTGGCCGCCGGGCAGGCCAGCACCTCCATGGCATAAAAGGCTAGCTCTGGCCACGTGGACAATTTGGAGACCCAGAAGTTGAATGGGGCCGAACCATCAGTCAGTACGTGGAGGGGTGTGCACAGGTACTGTTCCACCATGTTAGTGAAATGTTGCCTCCTGCTAACACGTTCCATATCAGGTGGTGGTGCAGTTAGCTGTGGCGTGGTGACAAAACTTTTCCACATCTTTGCCATGCTAACCCTGCCCTCAGAGGAGCTGGCCGTGACACAGCTGCATTGGCGACCTCTTGCTCCTCCTCTGCCTTCGCCTTGGGCTTCCACTGGTTCCCCTGTGACATTTGGGAATGCTCTCAGTAGCGCGTCTACCAACGTGCGCTTGTACTCGCGCATCTTCCTATCACGCTCCAGTGTAGGAAGTAAGGTGGGCACATTGTCTTTGTACCGGGGATCCAGCAGGGTGGCAACCCAGTAGTCCGCACACGTTAAAATGTGGGCAACTCTGCTGTCGTTGCGCAGGCACTGCAGCATGTAGTCGCTCATGTGTGCCAGGCTGCCCAGAGGTAAGGACAAGCTGTCCTCTGTGGGAGGCGTATCGTCATCGTCCTGTGTTTCCCCCAAGCCACGCACCAGTGATGGGCCCGAGCTGCTTTGGGTGCCACCCCGCTGTGAACATGCTTCATCCTCATCCTCCTCCACCTCCTCCTCATCCTCGTCCTCCTCGTCCTCCAGTAGTGGGCCCTGTCTGGCCACATTTGTACCTGGCCTCTGGTGTTGCAAAAAACCTCCCTCTGAGTCACTTCGAAGAGACTGGCCTGAAAGTGCTAAAAATGACCCCTCTTCCTCCTCTTCCTCCTGGGCCACCTCCTCTTCCATCATCGCCCTAAGTGTTTTCTCAAGGAGACATAGAAGTGGTATTGTAACGCTGATAACGGCGTCATCGCCACTGGCCATGTTGGTGGAGTACTCGAAACAGCGCAACAGGGCACACAGGTCTCGCATGGAGGCCCAGTCATTGGTGGTGAAGTGGGTCTGATCCGCAGTGCGACTGACCCGTGCGTGCTGCAGCTGAAACTCCACTATGCCTGCTGCTGCTCGCACAGTCTGTCCAGCATATGCAAGGTGGAGTTCCACCTGGTGGGCACGTCGCATATGAGGCGGTGAGCGGGAAGGCCGAAGTTACGCTGTAGCAGCGGCAGGGTGTGAACGCCGGAAGCGCGAACAGAAGGCCCGCACTTTATGCAGCAGCTCTGACATGTCGGGGTAGTTGCGAATGAACTTCTGCACCACCAAATTCAGCACATGCGCCAGGCAAGGGATGTGCGTCAAACCGGCTAGTCCCAGAGCTGCAACAAGATTTTGCCCATTATCGCACACCACCAGGCCGAGCTTGAGGCTCACCGGCAGCAACCACTCGTCGGTCTGTTGTTCTATACCCCGCCACAACTCCTGTGCGGTGTGGGGCCTGTCCACCAAACATATGAGTTTCAGAACGGCCTGCTGACGTTTACCCCGGGCTGTGCTGAAGTTGGTGGTGAAGGTGTGTGGCTGACTGGATGAGCAGGTGGAAGAAGAGGAGGAGGAAGCTGAGTAGGAGGAGGAGGAGACAGGAGGCAAAGAATGTTGCCCTGCGATCCTTGGCAGCGGAAGGACGTGCGCCAAACAGCTCTCCGCCTGGGGCCCAGCCGCCATTACATTTACCCAGTGTGCAGTTAGGGAGATATAGCGTCCCTGGCCGTGCTTACTGGTCCACGTATCTGTGGTTAGGTGGACCTTGCCACAGATGGCGTTGTGCAGTGCACACTTGATTTTATCGGACACTTGGTTGTGCAGGGAAGGCACGGCTCTCTTGGAGAAGTAGTGCCGGCTGGGAACAACATACTGTGGGACAGCAAGCGACATGAGCTGTTTGAAGCTGTGTGTGTCCACCAGCCTAAATGACAGCATTTCATAGGCCAGTAGTTTAGAAATGCTGCCATTCAGGGCCAGGGATCGAGGGTGGCTAGGTGGGAATTTACGCTTTCTCTCAAATGTTTGTGAGATGGAGAGCTGAACGCTGCCGTGTGACATGGTTGAGATGCTTGGTGACGCAGGTGGTGGTGTTGGTGGTACATACAATGTTTGCTGGGCGGCAGGTGCCAACGTTCCTACAGAGGCGGAGGAATAGGCCGAGGCGGCGGCAGCAGCAGAAGAGGCCGAGGCGGCGGCAGCAGCAGAAGAGGTAGCAGGGGGAGCCTGAGTGAGTTCCTTGTTTTTAAGGTGTTTACTCCACTGCAGTTCATGCTTTGCTTGCAGGAGCCTGGTCATGCAGGTTGTGCTAAGGTTCAGAACGTTAATGCCTCGCTTCAGGCTCTGATGGCACAGCGTGCAAACCACTCGGGTCTTGTCGTCAGCACATTGTTTGAAGAAGTGCCATGCCAGGGAACTCCTTGAAGCTGCCTTTGGGGTGCTCGGTCCCAGATGGCGGCGGTCAGTAGCAGGCGGAGTCTCTTGGCGGCGGGTGTTCTGATTTTGCCCACTGCTCCCTCTTTTGCTACGCTGTTGGCTCGGTCTCACCACTGCCTCTTCCTCCGAACTCTGAAAGTCAGTGGCACGACCTTCATTCCATGTGGGGTCTAGGACCTCATCGTCCCCTGCATCGTCTTCCACCCAGTCTTGATCTCTGACCTCCTGTTCAGTCTGCACACTGCAGAAAGACGCACCAGTTTGCACCTGTGTTTTGTCATCATCAGAGACGTGCTGAGGTGGTATTCCCATGTCCTCATCATCAGGAAAAATAAGTGGTTGTGCGTTAGTGCATTCTATCTCTTCCACCTCTGGGGAAGGGCTAGGTGGATGCCCTTGGGAAACCCTGGCAGCAGAGTCTTCATACAGCATAAGAGACTGCTGCATAACTTGAGGCTCAGACAGTTTCCCTGATATGCATGGGGGTGTTGTGACAGACCGATGGGCTTGGTTTTCATGCGCCATCTGTGCGCTTTCTGCAGAAGACTGGGTGGGAGATAATGTGAACGTGCTGGATCCACTGTCGGCCACCCAATTGACTAATGCCTGTACCTGCTCAGGCCTTACCATCCTTAGAACGGCATTGGGCCCCACCAAATATCGCTGTAAATTCTGCTGGCTACTGGGACCTGAGGTAGTTGGTTCACTAGGACGTGTGGCTGTGGCAGAACGGCCACGTCCTCTCCCAGCACCAGAGGGTCCACTAACACCACCACGACCATGTCCACGTCCGCGTCCGCGTCCCTTATTAGATGTGTTCCTCATTGTTCCCGTTCACCACAATTTTGAGAATGGCAAATTTGGGAATAGTTTTTCAACCCAGAACAAAAAATGTGCTTTTACGGTCACTACAAATAACTTGACTAGCTAAAACAGTACAGATTTGGTTGAATAGAAATGTGAGGCCTGGTTTTTTTTGCGCTGTGTGACAGGTATAGGTTTAATCACAGAATTAGACTTGTATCTGCACGGTAGCGTGTGTGTTAGGTTTTTCTGAATGACACTATCAGCACCTTCAATGTAAGATATCCTTTTTGGGATAGATTTCAAGTAGGCCTCATATAGCAGAAACTAGTTATTTTGAGAATGGCAAATTTGGGAATAGTTTTTCAACCCAGAACAAAAAATGTGCTTTTACGGTCACTACAAATAACTTGACCAGCTAAAACAGTACAGATTTGGTTGAATAGAAATGTGAGGCCTGTTTTTTTTTGCGCTGTGTGACAGGTATAGGTTTAATCACAGAATTAGACTTGTATCTGCACGGTAGCATGTGTGTTAGGTTTTTCTGAATGACACTATCAGCACCTTAAATGTAAGATATCCTTTTTGGGATAGATTTCAAGTAGGCCTCATATAGCAGAAACTAGTTATTTTGAGAATGGCAAATTTGGGAATAGTTTTTCAACCGAGAACAAAAAATGTGCTTTTACGGTCACTACAAATAACTTGACCAGCTAAAACAGTACAGATTTGGTTGAATAGAAATGTGATGCCTGTTTTTTTTTGCGCTGTGTGACAGGTATAGGTTTAATCACAGAATTAGACTTGTATCTGCACGGTAGCGTGTGTGTTAAGTTTTTCTGAATGACACTATCAGCACCTTCAATGTAAGATATCCTTTTTGGGATAGATTTCAAGTAGGCCTCATATAGCAGAAACTAGTTATTTTGAGAATGGCAAATTTGCGAATAGTTTTTCAACCCAGAACAAAAAGTGTGCTTTTACGGTCACTACAAATAACTTGACCAGCTAAAACAGTACAAATCTGGTTGAATAGAAATGTCAGGTCTATTTTTTAGGCGCTGGGTGACAGGCTCAACTTGCCCCTGATGTAGTATATGGCCAAAAAATAACCACACTATTGATGGTTAAATGCACTTGGGTGACACAGGCTCAGCCTGCACCAGATGTAGTATATTGCCAAAAAATAACCAGACTGTTGATGGTTAAATGCACTTCTGTGACACAGGCTCAGCCTGCAGCTGATGTAGTATATGGCCAAAAAATAACCAGACTGTTGATGGTTAAATGCACTTCGGTGACACAGGCTCAGCCTGCAGCTGATGTAGGATATAGTAAAAAATAACCACACTATTGATGGTTAAATACACTTGGTGATAGCTTGTGCTGGCGCACCACAAGCCACAAAATGGCCGCCGATCACCCCAGAAAAAAAGTGATCTAAAAACGCTCTGGGCAGCCTCAAAAAAGTGATCAAGTCGATATTAGCACTTCAATGATCCACAGCTGCAGATCGATCACAGAATGAAGTCTTTTGGAGGAGTTAATCTGCCTAATCTCGCCCTAACGTCGCAGCAGCAACCTCTCCCTATGCTTGAATCAGCAGAGTGACGTGCAGCGCTACGTGACCCAAGCTTATATAGAGGCTGGGTCACATGATGCACTGGCCAATCACAGCCATGCCAATAGTAGGCAAGGCTGTGATGGCCTCTTGGGGCAAGTAGTACGACGCTTGTTGATTGGCTGCTTTGCAGCCTTTCAAAAAGCGCCAAGAAAGCGCCGAACACCGAACCCGAACCCGGACTTTTACGAAAATGTTCGGGTTCGGGTCCGTGTCACAGACACCCCAAAATTCGGTACGAACCCGAACTATACAGTTCGGGTTCGCTCATCCCTAGACACCACTCATATAGGGTGTCACAGCACATTGCTCCGTGCACGCGCAGTGCCCCAACTTGGGAGTAAGAGGACCGACCAAGCTGCTTTTTCCATCTCCCGGTTCCTAAAATCAATTCAGTTTGGTGTATCAGAGTTTGGTCTGTCAATGTGAAGGCAGTCGAAGGTACCTGGCCTAATTATTTTTTTCACAAAAGGCAATCCCTGATATGGGACGTAACAGGGATTAATCTGATGAGAATAGTACTACAGAAAATACCACTCATATTGGGTGTGACAGTAAATTGCACGGCGCAGACGCAGTGACCGTGGATTAAATCAAAGGGGAGGGAGCCAGCGTTTTTTGAACCATCTCTCCGTTCGAAAAATCAATTCAATAAATGGACCCCAGATTGGGGACGTAACAGGGATTAAACTGATGAGAATAGTACTACAGAAAATACCACTCATATAGGGTGTGACAGTAAATTGCACGGCGCAGACGCAGTGACCGTGGATTAAAACAAAGCGGAGGGAGCCAGCGTTTTTTTAACCATCTCCCGTTTGAAAAATCAATTCAATAAATGGACCCCAGATTGGGGACGTAACAGGGATTAAACTGATGAGAAGAGAACTATAGAAAATACCACTCATATCGGGTTTGACAGTAAATTGCACGGCGCAGATGCCATGACCGTGGATTCAAACAAAGGGGAGGGAGCCAGCGTTTTTTTAACCATCTCCCAGTTCAAAAAATCAATTCAATAAATGGACCCCAGATTGGGGACGTAACAGGGATTAAACTGATGAGAATAGTACTACAGAAAATACCACTCATAACGGGTGTGACCGTAAATTGCACGGCGCAGACGCAGTGACCGTGGATTAAAACAAAGGGGAGGGAGCCAGCGTTTTTTTAACCATCTCCCCGTTCGAAAAATCAGTTCAATAAATGGACCCCAGATTGGGGACGTAGCAGGGATTAAACTGATGAGAATAGTACTACAGAAAATACCACTCATATCGGGTGTGACAGTAAATTGCACGGCGCAGACGCAGTGACTGTGGATTCAAACAAAGGGGAGGGAGCCAGCGTTTTTTTAACTATCTCCCCTTTCGAAAAATCAATTCAATAAATGGACCCCAGATTGGGGACGTAACAGGGATTAAACTGATGAGAATAGTACTACAGAAAATACCACTCATATCGGGTGTGACAGTAAATTGCACGGTGCGGACGCAGTGACCGTGGATTAAAACAAAGCGGAGGGAGCCAGCGTTTTTTTTAACCATCTCCCCGTTTGAAAAATCAATTCAATAAATGGACCCCAGATTGGGGACGTAACAGGGATTAAACTGATGAGAAGAGAACTATAGAAAATACCACTGATATCGGGTGTGACAGTAAATTGCACGGCGCAGACGCAGTGACCGTGAATTAAAACAAAGCGGAGGGAGCCAGCGTTTTTTTAACCATCTCCCCGTTTGAAAATTCAATTCAATAAATGGACCCCAGATTGGGGACGTAACAGGGATTAAACTGATGAGAAGAGAACTATAGAAAATACCACTCATATCGGGTTTGACAGTAAATTGCACGGCGCAGATGCCATGACCGTGGATTCAAACAAAGGGGAGGGAGCCAGCGTTTTTTTAACCATCTCCCCGTTCGAAAAATCAATTCAATAAATGGACCCCAGATTGGGGACGTAACAGGGATTAAACTGATGAGAATAGTACTACAGAAAATACCACTCATATCGGGTGTGACAGTAAATTGCACGGCGCAGACGCAGTGACCGTGGATTAAAACAAAGGGGAGGGAGCCAGCGTTTTTTAACCATCTCCCCGTTCGAAAAATCTATTCAATAAATGGACCCCAGATTGGGGACGTAACAGGGATTAAACTGATGAGAATAGTACTACAGAAAATACCACTCATATCGGGTGTGAGAGTAAATTGCACGGTGCGGACACAGTGACCGTGGATTAAAACAAAGGGGAGGGAGCCAGCGTTTTTTTTAACCATCTCCCCGTTTGAAAAATCAATTCAATAAATGGACCCCAGATTGGGGACGTAACAGGGATTAAACTGATGAGAAGAGAACTATAGAAAATACCACTCATATCGGGTTTGACAGTAAATTGCACGGCGCAGATGCCATGACCGTGGATTCAAACAAAGGGGAGGGAGTCAGCGTTTTTTTAACCATCTCCCCGTTCGAAAAATCAATTCAATAAATGGACCCCAGATTGGGGACGTAACAGGGATTAAACTGATGAGAAGAGAACTACAGAAAATACCACTCATATCGGAAGTGACAGTAAATTGCACGGCGCAGACGCAGTGATCGTGGATTAAAACAAAGGGCAAGGACCCAGCATTTTTTTAACCATCTCCCCGTTCGAAAAATCAATTCAATAAATGGACCCCAGATTGGGGACGTAACAGGGAGTAAACTGATGAGAATAGTACTACAGAAAATACCACTCATATCGGGTGTGAGAGTAAATTGCACGGTGCAGACTCAGTGACCGTGGATTCAAACAAAGGTGAGGGAGCCAGCGTTTTTTTAACCATCTCCCCGTTCGAAAAATCAATTCAATTCACCTTTCGGGGACCCTTGGTGTTGTACGTGGCTGGGTGGAGGAAGAAACCTTCAATGACATCAACGGGTTATGGCTAGCTTGGTATCCAACCTTGTGCAAATGGGAAGTTTGCGGTTGGGCAAATGGACTGTTTGCGGTTGTTTGCGGTGCATTAAAAGGGGAGTTTGGTCTGTCAATGTCTGTGAAGCGGGCGTAACCCTTACACTACCTGATCGATACAACATCATACCTGATCGTATACACACACACGTTGTTCAAAAAAATGTAGGATTGTTAGGTGATTTATGCCCTTTATGGATTAAAACCCAACTCTGCGTCAACTTTGTAATTTTCCATGGTAGTTTTGCCATGGATCCCCCTCCGGCATGCCACAGTCCAGGTGTTAGTCCCCTTGAAACAACTTTTCCATCACTACTGTGGCTAGAAAGAGTCCCTGTGGGTTTAAAAATTCGCCTGCCTATTGAAGTCAATGGCGGTTCACCCGGTTCGCGAACATTTGCAAAAATTCGCGTTCGAGAACGGAAAATTTTATGTTCGCGACATCACTATTCTCAGAGCAAGGAACAAACTGCTGCGATAGCAACATAGGTAGGGGAGTACCTCGAGATGGGAGTGGTAAGGGAATGCCGATCCCCTTTTAATACCCGGAGCCTGGGAAGCCCCAGGCGTATCAGATGATACATGATCTCAGAGAAATTAACAGATTAATGGTTGTGGATACACCCATTGTACCGAACCCTCTTACATTGCTTAATCAGATTCCTTCCAGCTCAGTTTATTTTACTTTAATTGACTTGGCAAATGCTTTATTTTTTGTTCCTGTTGAAGAAGAAAGCCAGCTGTTTCTGGCTTTCACCTTCAAAGGAAAACAGTATTGTTGGACCAGATTACCTTAGGGAGGTGCTTCATCTCCCTCAGAGCTTTCTAAGGCAATGGAAAAGGTGCTACTTTCCTGGCATGAAGATGAAAGTACAAAGTTGCTTCAATATGTGGATGATTTGTTACTCTGTACTACAAGCAAAAAGATCTGTCTTGAAACCTACTCTTTCTTAGTATTCCTGCATTTAGAGGGATGCAGAGTATCTAAGGACAAATTACAGGTTGCCAGATTAAAGGTGGTATTCTTAGGACATTGTGTCTCCAAACAAATCAAACATATTACCCCAGAACGAGTGCAGGCTATCTCACAGCTTACTGAGGCAACTACTGTCCGCAAATTGAGGACATTTGTTGGCTTGGTCAGTTATGTCAGAGAGTCCTTCGGCATCTTCCCTGCTGCAGCCACTCTTTGATGTGTTGGCTGCCTGCAACAAGGGACAGCCTTATGTATTCACTGCAGAAGCCGAGGAGGGATTTAAGGGATTAAAACTCGCTGTTGTATCAGCACCATGCCTGGGAATACCAAATTATGATCTTAGCTTTAATCTGTTTTTCCATGAAAATAAAGGTGTGTTGACTCAATTGCATGGGGTTAAACACCGCCCACTGGGTTACTACTCGGTCCAGTTGGATGTGGTAGCTAGGGGTGCCCCCTCTTGTGTGCGGGAAATTGCTGCCTATGCATTACTGACTGTGAAGGTTGCTGACATAGTCCTTAATCACGCATTAATAATTTATGTGCCTCATGCTGTTCAGGAACTATTGTCACAGACAAGAATTCGTCATTTGTCAATGGCTAGGCTGAAAAAGTATGAGGTAGCCCTTCTTACACCACCGAACATAACAATCAAGAGGTGTATGATTCTCAATCCAGCTACCCTACTTCCAGAGTCTAGTCAGGCAGAACAAGACATATGTTCAAATGATGATCATGATTGTTTTGAACTAATGAAAATTGAAACAAAGGAACGTGTCTCATGTAACTGAGACACCGAAACCTTATGCTGATTTTGAGCTTTTTGTAGATAGATCAAGATATTACCTCGATGGAAAGCCATACACGGGATATGTTGTGACTACCTTGGAGGAAGTTGTGAGACAGGGATCACTCCCATCTGGATGTTCTGCACAGGAGTCAGAGCTGAAAGCACTCACTGAGGCATGCATAATGGCTGAAGGTCACACTGCCGCTTCAGGACTATCTCCAGACACCACAGAGAGCCTGAATGAGCGATACTGACTGTGAGTGACAGTCAGTCACAGTATCACAATGTCACTCCCTGAGGGTTAGGTGTGGGGTGGGCAGGTAGTATATGAACAATGAAGGGGTAATACAGTGATACAGTGAAGGGACATGAGAGCCAGGCAAAGCAGGTGGCAGTCAGGGTGCTGGTGAAGGATGACCAGAGAGACACAGATAGTACTGCCTCTAGGATGCCATCTGCCCATCTCTGCTGTCCATATACCAGGCCTACCCTGGTATATGGATAGCAGAGATGGGCAGATGGCATCCCAGAGGCAGTACTGTCTCTGGTCATCCATTACTAGCACCCTGAATGCCACCTGCTTGGCATGGCACTTCACTGCCTGCTGCTTGGTTATCAGCTTTCTCTTCATCTTGTATCTCCTGTTCTGGAACCTGACTTTGATCTGGGTCTCTTTGAGCTTCAGGGCTGCATCCAGGTCTGCCCTCTGAGTCTCAGGTCCAGACAAGTATCTCTGCAGACAGTCACTGGCCAAGTTTAAGTCCGTCTGAGGCTCAGCCTGAGCGACTGAGCTGAGGCACAATTTTAATAAACGAAACAGTGCCTGGCCTGCCACTCAGACCAGTTAGGGTCAGGCAGCAGTAGTTGTATTTCTTCAGGTTAACGACTGCTTGCTGCCCAGAGAAGTAATTTTTGTGGGGAAAATGTGTCGCAGCCCAGCCTTTAGGAGAAGTTGTACTGGACCAGTATTAATAATGGAGGATTATTATGGTGGGGACCTAGATGGAATATGCCCAGTGAGTAGTACTAGTAATATTCTTTCCCATAGGCCTATTGTGCAGCAGATTCCACTTAGGCCCTCACAGTAATAATCCTTTGTATTAATCCATTGTTAGTCCCCATTAGGCCCCATGTCCCAGCCAGGCCTCACTGAGAATCTCAGAGGGCAATTTAATTGTATTACTTTCAGTAGTGCTGGTTAGGTTGAGGTATCCATGGAACCAAAATGGGAATAAGCAATGGATAAATTAACCAGCTTGCACCCCTGACAGAGCCTGCTGACCTAATAGTGAAATATAGCCACACCAGCAACCCAACGGTCATTTAACCCCTCATATGCTGTTGTCAATAGCAACTACGGCATCTGAGCAATTACAGGTTTTGTTTTGCCACATGTGAAAATTAAATGTTTAAATAAAAAATGTTTTTCCTGCTTATTGAATGCTATAACAGAAAAAAACTGAAAGAAAATGTGTGATTCAACAGAGCAGGAGGGCATGGTGATGTGACGGGACGCCACAAGCGGTGATGGAGTGCATAAGAAAGGTGAGTATTTATTTTTATTTTTATGTAAGTATCCTAAGGCAGGTTATACTAAAAAAATGGGGCCATTATTAATAATAATAATAATAATACAGGGGGATTATAATATACAGAGAGAATAATATTATGGAGGGCCATCTGGTACAAGCACAGTATTGGAGGTAGCAGCAGGATGACAGTGTTGAGGCACCAGGAGGGGAAGGATGATAATAAAGTGAGGAATCTAAAAAAAAAATCTGTGACACTCTTCAGAGACGCTGCTGAAAGAAGGTGTCATGGCGGTCTAATCTCCGATTGAAGACGCTTAGGATAGTCTACATCACAGGAGATGTCACTGGATGTGTGAGGTATGTGCTGCTGTAGTCTACTATATATATCATAGCAATGTATGTAATGTCCATCCACATATCTGTTTACGGTAGGGTTTGGGGTGGTGGATATAGAATTTGGCCCACCCTGCCGTTGCCTGGCCCCAGACTTCAGTTCACACTGTGTGTGTTCTGAATACTGGGGCCTCACACCCATCTACTACATTATCTGTACTCAAAGAGTTATCACCGTGTTATCTGTGGTGTTACATAGGACTGCGGGTGACATCTGCTACATTATCTGTACTCAGTTACCACTGTGTTATCTGTGGTGTTACATAGGACTGCGGGTGACATCTACTGCATTATCTGTAAAAAAGGGGTGTGGTTACAGGTTAGGGGGGAATGCGCAATACTTGGCTTTCCCCGGGTGCTGGCAGCCCAAGCTATGCCACTGGCTGCAAAGCAAGCTGCTCTGCTACTCCTGCCTATAGCAGGTTATGTAGTGGACACAGTGCCACTTGTAGGGGAGGTGGATCTGGATGTGCTCCAGAAATTCCAAGAACAAACTCTGAAGCAGGAAAAAGAAGAGTGGGTAAGAAGAGAGGCTAAGAAGAATAAGGAGGGTTTATATGCTGTAAATGATAAGCTTTGCCTTCCTAGGGCACTCTACCCAATGATGTGTGCCTTGTCCCATGGCCTCACCCACCAGTCCAAAGAAGCAATGGTGAGTTTGGTAAATCAAGGATGGGTGGCCCCAGGGTTCAACAATGCTGCTGCAAAGTTTGTCCAGGGGTGCATGGTCTGTGCTTGCCATAACATAGGGAAAAGGTTAAGGTGCCCACAAAGTGCACTCCAAAGCCCTTATACCCGTTCCAGAGACTGCAAATCAACTTCAAACTTCCTAAGGTAGGCACATATGAGTATGTTCTGGTATGTGTGGACCTCTTTTCAGGGTGGTCAGAAGCTTGGCCAACGGCTAAGACAAATGCAAAAACTGTTGCCAAGAAGCTCTTATCTCAAGTAGTGTGTAGATTTGGGGTTCCAGAAGTAATTGAAAGTGATAGAGGTACTTATTTCACTTCAGAAGTATTACAAGAGATACTTCATGCTCTAGGTATAGAGCAAGCGTTTCACATGCCTCACAGACCGCAAAGTAGCGGCAAGGTGGAACGCATGAACGGAACTCTAAAGTTAAAGATCCAGAAAGCCATGGCAGAGACAGGAAAGCCATGGACTGAATGTTTACCCATAGCATTATACTCAGTCAGAGTATCTCCCCACAGGAAAACTCAGTTAAGTCCATGTGAGGTATTGTTTGGCACAGCTCCAAGGACAGGCCTATATTTTCCCCAACACCTTAAGGCTATTCATTCTGACATGACACAGTATGTGGGAGCAATTTACAGGTGGTTACAGCAGACTCACAATCGTGTTTTCAATTCGATTCCAGATTCTTCTTCATTGGAAGGGACTCACGAGTTGAAACCTGGAGATTAGGTTACGGTTAAAAGGCATGTGAGAAAGGCTTTGGATCCTAGGTTTGATGGGGCATTTCAAGTCCAGCTAACCAACCAACATCTGTGAAATTGGAGGTAAGACCAAAGTAAATCCACGCCTCACATTGCAAGAAGTTGATCCGATCATGAGTCTGGGAAAGTATCACGTGTTGTGCATTGCTATACTGGGGCGTGCCAATTTTTTTTACTTTGTCTTTCAAAAAATGAGGGTGTTCAAAAAGTTGTGTTTTGGTTAGCAATTCACAATAATATTTACAATAAATGGAAATTACATTGTTTTGCTTGGTAAATAGCTACTTCAATTTTGTGATATTTTGATGTTTTATGCAAAATTCACAGCTAACTGTCTTCTTTCAAGAAGTGCTTTCTGATTATTTCTGTCTGTACTTCTGCTCTAAGGTTAAGAATATACTTATATTATACTATAAAATATGTAAAAAAAAATTATGCCATTCGTAAAAGTTTTTAAACTAGCAATACTTATTTGCAGCAGAGTGTCTTTTTAATAATTTTTACTAATGTCATACATTATCAATTTTTATCATAGTATCATACAAATGGTAACATTTTCTTGTCTTTCTTTTTCCAGGCACGAAAAGTTTCTTCCACTTGCACAATCTTAAAAATTCAGAACCGTTTCTAGTAAAAGGAAAACAATACTGGCAACTTCCACTCACATGAGTAACTTCATTGGAACTGGTCGAGAAATGCTGCCTTCTGAACTCCCAACTCTGTGTGATGTTCTAAAACAGACATGCTCAACCTGCGGCCCTCCAGCTGTTGCAAAACTACAACTCCCATCATTCCCAGACAGCGTACAGATTTCAGCCTACAGAAGGGCATGGTGTGAGTTATAGTTTTACAACAGCTGGAGGGCCGCAGGTTGAGCATCCCTGTTCTAAGATATGGCCTTCTGCTAAGAGAGCAGAGTGGAGAGAATGTCAGAAATTACCCAGCAGCCACTCTTGCAAAGGATATTTTTCCAAAAGTGCTTGAAAAGTGGGAGCTTTTGTTTTGAAACAGTTGTTTTGTGGTTCCAGTTTTAAATTTGAGAGTTACAGTCCTGAAGGAGATAGAGGAAAACTGGGAAAAGGCCAAAAACATACAGTATCACTTGGCAGAGGAAAAATGGAAGTGTGAGAGGCTTTCATAGCAATGTTAGACAAGCTCTTTGACATCGTCAATTGCAAGTGTAAAATTAAGCTATGTTCAGAATTTGAGGGTCCATGTCCAGGAGGTGCTAACTGTAAACATGAAGTGCACATCTCCTGCTCTTGTTCTAAGGACATGAAGATCCCTGTCAAAGAACTAGTGTTTAATTAATGGTCAAAGAGAGAAGGTTGGATCTGTTGGACAGCATCAAATTGGATTACCAGATCTACCTGATCACAGAAGACAAATTAAAAAGCAGAAGAGGCAAGAAGATGAAGTAAGAAGAATTTCTGAATATAAGCAGAAAAGGAAGGAAGAGTTAACATTACAGCCATTACAACCAAATGAAGTTCTTTTCTCTGAAGAAAATGAAGAGTAGGGATGAGCGAACCCGAACTGTATAGTTCGGGTTCGTACCGAATTTTGGGGTGTCCGTGACACGGACCCGAACCCGAACATTTTCGTAAAAGTCCGGGTTCGGGTTCGGTGTTCGGCGCTTTCTTGGCGCTTTTTGAAAGGCTGCAAAGCAGCCAATCAACAAGCGTCATACTACTTGCCCCAAGAGGCCATCACAGCCATGCCTACTATTGGCATGGCTGTGATTGGCCAGTGCACCATGTGACCCAGCCTCTATTTAAGCTGGAGTCACGTAGCGCCGCACGTCACTCTGCTATGATCAGTATAGGGAGAGGTTGCAGCTGCGACGTTAGGGCGAGATTAGGCAGATTAACTCCTCCAAAAGACTTCATTCTGTGATCGATCTGCAGCTGTGGATCATTGAAGTGCTATTATTGACTTGCTCACTTTTTTGAGGCTGCCCAGAGCGTTTTTAGATCACTTTTTTTCTGGGGTGATCGGCGGCCATTTTGTGACTTGTGGTGCGCCAGCACGAGCTATCACCAAGTGTATTTAACCATCGATAGTGTGGTTATTTTGTGCTATATCCTACATCAGCTGCAGGCTGAGCCTGTGTCACCGAAGAGCATTTAACCATCAACAGTCTGGTTATTTTTTGGCCATATACTACATCAGCTGCAGGCTGAGCCTATGTCACCCAAGTGCATTTAACCCCTTAAGGACCTAGGACGTACCGGTACGCCCTATTTCCCGAGTCCTTAAGGACCGAGGACGTACCGGTACGTCCTGACTTAAAATCGGAACTCCGGCGCCGCAGGGGTTAATCGGAACGGGATTTCGGCTGAAATCATTCAGCCGGCATCCCGTAACAATGCAGGGGGGGGTCATTTGACCCCCCCGTATCGGCGATCGCAGAAAACCGCAGGTCAATTCAGACCTGCGGTTTTCTGCGTTTCCGGTCCATTCGGGTGTCCTGTGACCCGATGAACCGGAAAAAGACTGCGATCGGTGGCGTAATTATACACCACCTATCGCAGTCCGAGGATTTGGAGAGGCGGTGCTGGCCCTGGTGCTGAATGCCGCTGTCTAGGGTGCTGATTGGTGCAGGGGAGAGAGGCGCGAGATTCAAACTTCCTGCGCTCCTCTCTCCCCTCCTCTTCCTGTCCAGCACCCTGACCGTGCAGCATCGTACAGCACCAGCTCCTGTGTCCCCCTAATCAGAATCCATCACCCTCCTGCACCCATCGCCACCCAGGTAGGTTAGGGTCAGTGAGGGAGAGGCACCGTTAGGCAGGGAAAGAAGGGAAAAGTAAGTTAGAAAAAAAAAAAAAAAAAAGTACTTTTATTCCAAACTTCCAAACTTCCATCTAACCCTAACCCAGACCCCTCCTGCCACTTGCCCCCCCCCCACCAGCCCCCCTACCCACCTGCCCCCCCCACCCCCCACCAGCCCCCCCCACCCCCCACCAGCCTCCCCCCCCCCCCCACCAGCCTCCCCCCACCCCCCACCAGCCTCCCCCCCTCACCACCACTTTTTTTTTTTCTGCGTGCGCTGACTGGCCGGCACTTTTTAGCGTCCGTCCACTGTTAGCGCATCGCCCGCCCCACCACCCCACCGACCGCTGATCAGCGTTGTACCGCTGATCAGCAAGTTTTA
This sequence comes from Bufo bufo, assembly GCF_905171765.1. NCBI lineage: Eukaryota > Metazoa > Chordata > Amphibia > Anura > Bufonidae > Bufo > Bufo bufo. The sequence continues at coordinate 39,179,180 of NC_053389.1, forward strand.
ACTTTTTTTTTTTCTAACACTTGCCCATTTTTTTGCCTGGACTTTTTAGTACGCGAACACCCGTTGCCCCCACACACACGCACATATAATAAAGTTTGCCACACACGCACACCTACACGCACACACACCATGGCCCGCCGGATGTTCTCGGCCGAGGAGGCATACGCCCAGATTGCCTCCGACTCTGAGAGCCCCAGTGAGGATGAGGATGACCCCACATTCCTTTTATCATCCGCATCCTCCTCATCATCATCTGATGACGATGAGCCACCAAGGCGGCGGAGACGCCGCCAGGCGGAGCCAGGGGCCCCACATGCTAGGGATCCTGTGGCCCACCCTAGTACGAGCCGCCCTGGGGTTCGTACTGGTTTCCCGGCCCACCAAATAAGTCCACCGGAGCCCCCTGCCGATGAACTTAGCTGGTGTCCCCCAGTGGACTTTGAGCCTGAGATTCCGGATTTTGCTGGCAATCCTGGAATCCAGATTCCCACAGTGGGGTTTACTGAAATAGACTATTTTAGTTTTTTTTTCAGTAACTCACTGGTGAATTTGATGGTGGAGCAGACGAATCTGTACGCCCAACAGTTCGTCGCTCAAAACCCAGGCTCAGTTTTGGCTAGACCCGGTGGCTGGACGCCGGTCAGTGCAGCCGAAATGAGGACATTTTGGGGCCTCGTGCTGCATATGGGTCTAGTCCAAAAACCCAGTGTCAGGCAATACTGGAGTGGGGACGTCCTATACCAGACCCCACTGTACAGTATGGTCATGATACGTCACCGGTTTGAGGCCATCCGGAAATGTCTGCATTATTCCGATAATGCAGCATGTCCACCCCGAGGTGATCCTGCCTATGACCGGCTGTATAAGATACGGCCGGTCATCGATCACTTTGGGGCCACATTTCAGCAGGCCTACGTACCTGGAAGGGAGGTCGCGGTTGATGAGTCTCTCGTTGCGTTCAAGGGGAGACTCAGTTTCCGCCAATACATTCCCACATTGCGGGCGAGGTATGGCGTGAAGCTATACAAAATTTGTGAGAGTGCCTCAGGGTACACTTACAAATTTTGTGTGTACGAGGGGCGAGATTCCCGTATTGAACCCCCAGAATGTCCCCCCACTCTGGGTGTTAGCGGGAAACTCGTGTGGGACCTTATGTACCCACTGCTGGATAATGGTTACCACTTGTACGTGGATAACTTTTATACCAGCATTCCCTTGTTCAGGTCCCTTGCCGCCAGATCCACGTTCGCTTGTGGGACCGTGCGGAAAAATCAACGCGGCCTCCCTGCCTACCCCCTCCAGGTACCTATCCCCAGGGGTGAGACCCGTGCCCTTACCAGTGGAAACCTGTTGCTGGTCAGGTATAAGGACAAGAGGGATGTCCTTATGCTGTCCACAATCCACGGTAACGGCACCACCCCTGTCCCTGTGCGAGGTACCGCGGCAACGGTCCTCAAGCCCGATTGTATCGTCGACTACAATCGGTATATGGGAGGAGTTGATCTCTCTGATCAAGTCCTCACGCCATATAATGCCATGCGCAAAACCCGGGCATGGTACAAAAAAGTTGCGGTCTACTTGGTACAGGTTGCCATGTACAACTCTTTTGTACTATCCCGAAGTGCTGGCAGCACAGGGACATTCCTCCAGTTCTATGAGGCAGTCCTCAAGGACCTGATCTTTTCGGACCGGGAAAGAGCAGGCCGGAGTACCTCGGGAATTGGAGGCGCCCGGATCGTCCCTGGCCAACACTTTCCAGGTGTGGTCCCCCATACTGGAAAGAAGGGACGAACCCAAAAAAAGTGCAGAGTGTGTCACAAGAGGGGGATACGGAAGGACACCACTACTCAATGTGACACTTGCCCCGATCATCCGGGCCTCTGCATTATAAATTGCTTCAGGGAGTATCACACTTCCATGGAGTACTAAATTTTTATAATCCTCAACAGTCCACTAGAGAACATAAAACACTATGGCTCTCAGACTTTGGAGACACGGAAACAATTTTTCTTTCCCCAAAAAATATTAGTTTTAGAGCAGGCATCCTCAAACTGCGGCCCTCCAGATGTTGTAAAACTATAACTCCCAGCATGCCCAGACAACCTACAGCCATCAGCAGGGCATGGTGGGAATTGTAGTTTTACAATATCTGGAGGGCCGCAGTTTTAGGATGCCTGCTTAGTGTCTCCAAAGTCTGAGAGCCATACATATTGGGCATCGTCGCGTGCGTAAAAGTCGTCGCTATAAAAATAACTTTTGACCAAACGCCTCGGATGAACGGTGTTAAAAATATAAAATAAAAACTGTGCCAAAACACCCATTTTTGGGCAAAATTTCAATTTGAATCCATTTTGCCGGTAATAAAGCAAGGGTTAACAGCCAAACAAAACTAAATATTTATTGCTCCGATTCTGTAGTTTGCAGAAACACCCCATATGTGGTCGTAAATGGTTATATAGCCGCACGGCAGGGCATAGAACGAAGGGAACTCCATATGGTTTCTGGAAGGCAGATTTTGATGGACAGTTTTTTTTTTGACACCATGTCCCATTAGAAGCCCCCCCTGATGTAGCCTAGACTAGAAACTCCAAAAAAGTGACCCCATCTAAGAAACTACACCCCTCAAGGTATTCAAAAGTTACTTTACAAACTATGTTAACCCTTTAGGTGTTCCACAAAACCAAATAGTGAATGTAGAAACAATTTTAGAATTAAATTTTTTGTTACATTGCCTCAAAAAAGAGTAATATAGAGCAACCAAAAATCTAATTTACCCCAAAAATAGTCCCAAAACAACAACCACCTTATCCCGTAGTTTCCTAGATGGGGTCACTTTTATGGAGTTTCTACTCTAGGGGTGCATCAGGGGGCTTGAAAGGGTACATGGTGTCAATAAACCAGTCCAGCAAAATCTGCCTTCCAAAAACCATATGACGTTCCCCTTCTTCTATGTCCTGCCGTTTAGCCAAATAGTAGTTTACGACCACATATGGGGTGTTTTTGCAAACTACAGAATCAGGGCAACCCATTTTGAGTGTTGTTTGGCAGTTAACCCTTGTTTTACTCCTGGAAAAAATTGATTATATTGGAAAATTTTCCAAAAAATAGAAATTTCAAAATTGTTTCTCCATCTGCCATTAACTCTTGTGGAACACCTAAAGGGTTAACAAAGTTTGTAAACCCAGTTTTGAATACCTTGAGGGGTGTACTTTCTTAGATGGAGTCACTTTTTTGAAATTTCTATTCTAGGGGTGCAACAGGGGGCTTCAAATGGGACATGGTATAAACAAAACCAGTCCTGCCAAATCTGCCTTCCAAAACCCATATGGTGTTCCCCTCCTTCTATGTGCTACCGTTCGGCCAAACAGTAGTTTACGACCACATATGGGGTGTTTTTGCAAACTACAGAATCAGGGCAACCCATTTTGAGTGTTGTTTGGCAGTTAACCCTTGTTTTACTCCTGGAAAAAATTGATTATATTGGAAAATTTTCCAAAAAATAGAAATTTCAAAATTGTTTCTCCATCTGCCATTAACTCTTGTGGAACACCTAAAGGGTTAACAAAGTTTGTAAACCCAGTTTTGAATACCTTGAGGGGTGTACTTTCTTAGATGGAGTCACTTTTTTGAAATTTCTATTCTAGGGGTGCAACAGGGGGCTTCAAATGGGACATGGTATAAACAAAACCAGTCCTGCCAAATCTGCCTTCCAAAACCCATATGGTGTTCCCCTCCTTCTATGTGCTACCGTTCGGCCAAACAGTAGTTTACGACCACATATGGGGTGTTTTTGCAAACTACAGAATCAGGGCAACCCATTTTGAGTGTTGTTTGGCAGTTAACCTTTGTTTTGCTCCTGGAAAAAATGGATTATATTGGAAAATTTTCCAAAAAATATAAATTTCAAAATTGTTTCTCCATCTGCCATTAACTCTTGTGGAAGACCTAAAGGGTTAATAAAGTTTGAAAAAACAGTTTTGAATACCTTGAGGGGTGTAGTTTCTAGAATGGGGTCATTTTTGGGAGGTTTCTATTATCTAAGCCTCACAATATGACTTCAAACCTGAACTGGTCCATAAAAAGTGGGATTTTGAAGATTTCTGAAAATTTCAAAATTTGCTTCTAAACTTCTAAGCCTTGTAACATCCCCAAAAAATAAAATATCATTCCCAAAACAATTCAAGCATGAAGTAGACATATGGGGAATGTAAAGTCATCACAATTTTTGGGGGTATTACTATGTATTACAGAGGTAGAGAAACTGAAAATTTGAAATTTGCTAATTTTTCAAAATTTACGGTAAAAATTGTATTTTTTTATGCAAAAAAATTAACTTTTTTGACCCAATTTTAGCAGTGTCATGAAGTACAATATGTGACGAAAAAACAATCTCAGAACGGCCTGGGTAAGTCAAAGCGTTTTAAAGTTATGAGCACTTAAAGTGACACTGGTCAGATTTGCAAAAAATGGCCTGGTCCTTAAGGTGAAAATGAGCCCGGTCCTTAAGGGGTTAACCATCAACAGTCTGATTATTTTTTGGCCATATACTACATCAGCTGCAGGCTGAGCCTGTGTCACCCAAGTGTATTTAACCATCGAAAGTGTGGTTATTTTGTGCTATATTCTACATCAGCTGCAGGCTGAGCCTGTGTCACCCAAGTGCATTTAACCATCAACAGTCTGATTATTTTTTGGCCATATACTACATCTGGTGCAGGCTGAGCCTGTGTCACCCAAGTGCATTTAACCATCAACAGTGTGGTTATTTTTTGGCCATATATTACATCAGGGGCAAGTTGAGCCTGTCACCCAGCGCCTAAAAAATAGACCTGACATTTCTATTCAACCAAATCTGTACTGTTTTAGCTGGTCAAGTTATTTGTATTGACCGTAAAAGCACACTTTTTTTTCTGGGTTGAAAAAGCATTCCCAAATTTGCCATTCTCAAAATAACTAGTTTCTGGTATTTGAGGCCTACTTGAAATCTATCCCAAAAAGAAAATCTTACATTGAAGGTATTGATAGTGTCATTCAGAAAAACCTAAGACACACGCTAGCGTGCTGATAGAAGTGTGATTCTGTGATTAAACCTATACCTGTCACACAGCGCAAAAAAAAACAGGTCTCACATCTCTATTCAACCAAATCTGCACAGTTTTAGCTGGTCAAGTTATTTGTAGTGACCATAAAAGCACACTTTTTGTTCTGGGTTGAAAAAGCATTCCCAAATTTGCCATTCTCAAAATAACTAGTTTCTGGTATTTGAGGCCTACTTGAAATCTATCCCAAAAAGAAAATCTTACATTGAAGGTATTGATAGTGTCATTCAGAAAAACCTAAGACACACGCTAGCGTGCTGATAGAAGTGTGATTCTGTGATTAAACCTATACCTGTCACACAGCGCAAAAAAAAACAGGTCTCACATCTCTATTCAACCAAATCTGCACAGTTTTAGCTGGTCAAGTTATTTGTAGTGACCGTAAAAGCACACTTTTTGTTCTGGGTTGAAAAAGCATTCCCAAATTTGCCATTCTCAAAATAACTAGTTTCTGGTATTTGAGGCCTACTTGAAATCTATCCCAAAAAGAAAATCTTACATTGAAGGTATTGATAGTGTCATTCAGAAAAACCTAAGACACACGCTAGCGTGCTGATAGAAGTGTGATTCTGTGATTAAACCTATACCTGTCACACAGCGCAAAAAAAAACAGGTCTCACATCTCTATTCAACCAAATCTGCACAGTTTTAGCTGGTCAAGTTATTTGTAGTAACCGTAAAAGCACACTTTTTTTTCTGGGTTGAAAAAGCATTCCCAAATTTGCCATTCTCAAAATTGTGGTGAACGGGAACAATGAGGAAAACATCTAATAAGGGACGCGGACGCGGACGTGGACATGGTCGTGGTGGTGTTAGTGGACCCTCTGGTGCTGGGAGAGGACGTGGCCGTTCTGCCACAGCCACACGTCCTAGTGAACCAACTACCTCAGGTCCCAGTAGCCAGCAGAATTTACAGGGATATTTGGTGGGGCCCAATGCCGTTCTAAGGATGGTAAGGCCTGAGCAGGTACAGGCATTAGTCAATTGGGTGGCCGACAGTGGATCCAGCACGTTCACATTATCTCCCACCCAGTCTTCTGCAGAAAGCACACAGATGGCGCATGAAAACCAAGCCCATCGGTCTGTCACATCACCCCCATGCATATCAGGGAAACTGTCTGAGCCTCAAGTTATGCAGCAGTCTCTTATGCTGTTTGAAGACTCTGCTGCCAGGGTTTCCCAAGGGCATCCACCTAGCCCTTCCCCAGGGGTGGAAGAGATAGAATGCACTAACACACAACCACTTATTTTTCCTGATGATGAGGACATGGGAATACCACCTCAGCACGTCTCTGATGATGACGAAACACAGGTGCCAACTGCTGCGTCTTTCTGCAGTGTGCAGACTGAACAGGAGGTCAGGGATCAAGACTGGGTGGAAGACGATGCAGGGGACGATGAGGTCCTAGACCCCACATGGAATGAAGGTCGTGCCACTGACTTTCACAGTTTGGAGGAATAGGCAGTGGTGAGACCGAGCCAACAGCGTAGCAAAAGAGGGAGCAGTGGGCAAAATCAGAACACCCGCCGCCAAGAGACTCCGCCTGCTACTGACCGCCGCCATCTGGGACCGAGCACCACAAAGGCAGCTTCAAGGAGTTCCCTGGCATGGCACTTCTTCAAACAATGTGCTGACGACAAGACCCGAGTGGTTTGCACGCTGTGCCATCAGAGCCTGAAGCGAGGCATTAACGTTCTGAACCTTAGCACAACCTGCATGACCAGGCACCTGCATGCAAAGCATGAACTGCAGTGGAGTAAACACCTTAAAAACAAGGAAGTCACTCAGGCTCCCCCTGCTACCTCTTCTGCTGCTGCCGCCTCGGCCTCTTCTGCTGCTGCCGCCGCCTCGGCCTCTTCTGCTGCTGCTGCCGCCGCCTCGGCCTCTTCCTCCGCCTCTGGAGGAACGTTGGCACCTGCCGCCCAGCAAACATGGGATGTACCACCAACACCACCACCTGCGTCACCAAGCATCTCAACCATGTCACACGGCAGCGTTCAGCTCTCCATCTCACAAACATTTGAGAGAAAGCGTAAATTCCCACCTAGCCACCCTCGATCCCTGGCCCTGAATGCCAGCATTTCTAAACTACTGGCTTATGAAATGCTGTCATTTAGGCTGGTGGACACACACAGCTTCAAACAGCTCATGTCACTTGCTGTCCCACAGTATGTTGTTCCCAGCCGCCACTACTTCTCCAAGAGAGCCGTGCCTTCCCTGCACAAACAAGTGTCCGATAAAATCAAGTGTGCACTGCGCAACGCCATCTGTGGCAAGGTCCACCTAACCACAGATACGTGGACCAGTAAGCACGGCCAGGGACGCTATATCTCCCTAACTGCACACTGGGTAAATGTAGTGGCGGCTGGGCCCCAGGCGGAGAGCTGTTTGGCGCACGTCCTTCCGCCGCCAAGGATCGCAGGGCAACATTCTTTGCCTCCTGTCTCCTCCTCCTCCTACTCAGCTTCCTCCTCCTCTTCTTCCACCTGCTCATCCAGTCAGCCACACACCTTCACCACCAACTTCAGCACAGCACGGGGTAAACGTCAGCAGGCCATTCTGAAAACCATATGTTTGGGGGACAGGCCCCACACCGCACAGGAGTTGTGGCGGGGTATAGAACAACAGACCGACGAGTGGTTGCTGCCGGTGAGCCTCAAGCCCGGCCTGGTGGTGTGCGATAATGGGCGAAATCTCGTTGCAGCTCTGGGACTAGCCGGTTTGACGCACATTTCTTGCCTGGCGCATGTGCTGAATTTGGTGGTGCAGAAGTTCAT